>NW_027116732.1:509930-515401 GCF_000696795.3 Halyomorpha halys | reverse complement strand
ACCAATGGGTGGTTCCTTCCCAAGATTTTCAAGTGTATATGAAACATACTACATATTTACTTATTGTATTATTTTGTACAGTTGTAAATTACAACAAACAAATAATTAAAAAAAAGAATATTTTGGAATCTTTCTTATAAATATGTTTCCTACGATGCCCAGAGCAATCTTGTTCTGTTTCGTCTTTAGCCTCTAGTACTTCTTTGCTTCTCCTGCTTTCTGATTTTCCAATTTTATTATCGTTATTATAGTGCTCTCCATATCTTAAAATGATTGAGTCCTTTTAATTAGCTTCATTACCTTTTTTTTTATCTTCTCGTTTCCTATCTTTATCACTTCTTTTTATACTACATTATTCACGTCTGTTAATATTATTATTATAACTATCCTTCTATCACGTCTCTTCATCTATCGATTCTATCTTTGTCTCTTTCTCTGTTATAATCTCTTTTGCTAGAATCTAGCAAAATCTATCTTCACCATTAGTATAAAAGGAAGGAGTAATGATGAGTACTCTGCGAAAGCCTCTTACAAACTGACAAATGTTATTGACAGTTGCCAATGCTAATTCCAAATAGTATTAATCCTTATGTTGCCAATAGTTTTTATACAGTTAGGGATAAAAGGCCAGATTAGTATTCTATCTTATCCATCTCCTAAACAAACCGTCTGCGGACATATTTTCACTTTTAATAACATTTAATATGAATCTTTATAACAATTTTGATCCTTTTTCTCAACTTAATTCTTTTTAAACTTCCAACGTTCCGACCACTTAGGTCATTTTCAAGGATTCATTTACTTTATTTTCATTTTTTCCTTTAAAATTCTTTAAATGCTGGCTAATTGCCTTTGTCCACATAAATTCTTCTATAAATTTCATCCCAAATTTTAAACTTTTACTAACCACTTTTCTTACTATTATTTTCATTTGCAAACTCCAAACAGAACCTACCTTCAACAGTTTTAAATTTGGAAAAGGAATTTTATAGAAGAATTTATGTGGACAAGGGCAATTAGCCAGCATTTAAAGAATTTTAAAGGAAAAAATGAAAACAAAGTAAAGGAATCCTTGAAAATGACCTGAGTGGTCGAAACTTTGGAAGTTTAAAAAGAATAAAGTTGAGAAAAAGGATCAAAATTGTTTTTAAAAAAACTAAACCACTCTCAAACAAGTATATTAATAAAAATAAATCTAATGAATCTTAATGTTTACATTTAATGAATAAAGTAGTTAAAACAAATAAATGTTTTATTTATTTCATATAATCGAAAATCTTCAGGTGTGAATATCTCCTAAACAAATCGTACATACCTTCAGAGGAAATTGTTTTCTTGTTTTGAGGTCCTTAGTTCATATTTTCAGTTTGGCCACTTAACCCTGAAGCATACTGTATAATATATTAGGGAGTGGTAAAATATGCCTACGTAAAGGAACAAAACATTTACATGTACATACATATTTTATTTTTGTTAAATAAAAAAAAAATAACACTAATGTTAATGACGAAATTCGTGATTAAGAATTAACACCAAATCGATAGAGTTTTAAAATATACAATCTTAACCAAGAGTCCAAAGGCTGGATACATTCTTTAAATAGTTAAAACAAAGGCGCACAAACATTTCTCTGTTGGCAGTTCTAAAACAATAGTGACCGAACACAAACGTGTGAATACAGCACAAGAAAATTCAGGCCAACCTGTACCAGCCAATCCAAATAACTCATCGATACGCTTGTGCGTGCATGCGTTTGCCATAGTTAACATGTAGAGGCATCTTAGATGCAAGTAGGACGAGATAGATAAATAGCTTTAGTTTCATTCTGCAGTTACGTTTGCAACTATAGTCATTGTTTAAATGTCAGCTTGTATACACACGTGCAAGGAATCAGGTTATTCTAGATAAAATGATTCGTGAATAATTTATATTTAATAAAGCTATGCCTTCACGATACGAATAACGAGAAACAAAAGCCCTCGCATAATCGATAGTAACGATTTTAAAGGCATTGTATGCTAATTCCCTATGACTCGCCGTTACTACTCCAATGAGGTAGAAATGAAACATTCCTCAAGAACGTTTTACGAGAAGGCGTTGTAACGCAACGAACAAAGGTTAAGTAGATGATATCGATCTAAGTCTACTTCTTTGTTGCACCTTGATATCGATACTATCGAGTTGACAAGACATTGAGGTCTCGGTCAAGATGGCAACCTTAAGTGTATTGACTTAGGATCGTAATCGAATATTTTATTGATGATGAATAAACAAAAAATAGATCCTTTTTTAAAGGTTTGATGATGGATAAACAAAATAGTCGGTTTTGATTTCACCTTAGAATCCAATGATAAATCATCTAACCCTACTGAAGTACTGTTTTTTAAATTATTATTATTAAAAAAGCAATGTTTTTAAATCTACTCTCTAGCTACAGGGGCTGTACATGTATCTACACTGATGGGTCAAAATACTTTAATCATGTTGGTTGTTGAGTAGTTCTACCAGCGGAGACCACCCGCTACAGTTATAGATGCGACATCGATAAAAAAACATCGATGTTGAAAAACATCGATGTTGAAAAACATCGATGTTTTTTTTTAACCATTTCTGTATCATAAAGACTGTTCTAAGCACTACGCATGCTCCGGCCAGTCAGAAGTGCTTTTTCAATCAACTAATAGGACATGGACTCCAAAAAACATCAATGTTTTAAAATATAGTTGCTTAGTAGGTTTTGAAACTAAAAATCCAACATCGACAACAAAAAACATTGATGTTTTTAATATATCGTTGCTTACAATAAATTACCCAAAACACATCGATGTTTATGAATAACTACTTCAGAAACATAAGGTCTGGTCCAACGATCCCGCGTCCTACGGCCTGTAGGAAGTGCTTTTTGAAACAAAGAATCCGACAACGACTAATAAAATATCGTTGCTTACAATGCATTACCCAAAATACATCGATGTTTTTGAATAACTATTTCAGAAACATAAGGTCTGGTCCAACGATCCCGCGTCCTACGGCCTGTAAGAAGTGCTTTTTGAAACAAAGAATCAGACAACGACTAAAAAAGCAACGATATTTTGTGTTTTTTTAGTCGTTGTCGAATTCTTTGTTTCAAAAAGCACTTCTTACAGGCCGTAGAAGGCAGGATCGTTGCAACATACCTTATGTTTCTGAAATAGTTATTCATAAACATCGATGTATTTTGGGTAATGTATTGTAAGCAACGATATTTTATTAGTCGTTGTCGGATTCTTAGTTTCAAAATCACTTCTTACAGGCCGGACTATACGTCGTCGTTGAAACAGACCTTGAGTTACTGAAATGGATGTTCAAAAACATCGATGTTTTTTGGCAAAGATTTGTATGCAATGATATTTTAATATTGAGCAAAGATATTTTAAAACATCGTTGTTTTTCTAGTCGTAATTTATCTCTATCATGTCGATAGCTTGAAGGCTGGAGGTACTTTTTTATTCGACCATATTTTTGATAGGAATCTATTTATATACTGAAAATTTTTGGTTTTCATTTAGCTACTTTTGAAAAAAAAAATGAAAAATTGGTAAAAACATCGTTGTTTAGAAAACATCGGCTTAAAAACATCGATGTTTAGAAAACATCGGCTTAAAGCTGTTTTTAACATCGATGTTTTGGGTAAAACATCGACATCGATGTCGCATCCCTAGCTACAGTGTTCCTCCCACATTCTCAGTGTTTTCCTCCGAGTTATATGCAATATATTTGTCATTAATGCTAGCACATGAAGCAAATGGCTCCTCCATTGTCAACGTAGTGATTCTTACATGAATCGCAAGGCTATTAAAAATTTACAAATTTCGCACAACCCTATTGTTTTCTTCCATTATAACTAAAATAAAAAAATTACATAAAAAAGTGAATTTTCTGTAGGTCCCCAGTCATGTAGGTATAACGGGAAACGATCTGACTGACACAGTTGCCAAAGAAGTATGCACCCTATTTCCAGTGCCTTATTGTAACTTGGCGCTGTATGATTACTATAAATCGGTTCTGACTCAATGCAAGGAAGCATGGCGCTGTTTTTGGTCCAAGGTACCTGAAATAAATAAAATAAAATACTAAACCTCTATCACCAATTACACAATCCATCATAACCCGACTCAGGATCGGACATAAAAGATTAACACACAAGGACCTTCTTGAAAGAAGTCCTTCACTGACATGTTATAGTTGTAAATGTACCCTGACAATGGATCATATCCTGGAACACTGTTCGCGTCTGGAATCATCGAGAACGTCTTTTGGCCTCCAGGGATAACGTCAAGCGTTACTGCCAAAAAATTGGAAGAATTTGTTTAAGTTCCTAAAAGAGAACAAACTGAATTGAGAAATGCAGAATATGGTTGTTGCTGTTGTCTGGGACTTTAGGGAGTAAAACCCTGTCATTAATGCCCATGTTTCGTGCTTTATTCTATTTCATTTATATTTATAATTCTATTTCACTTTAAATAATTACGAAAAAAAATTTAAATAATTACTTCTTTTGGAATTTTTTATTACGTATAACAGATTTTCTGGTTTAAATATTATTCCTTAGGCCATTCCTTTTTTAAGGAAACCAAAACCATTTGCACGTTCTTATGGTCATCATTCAGAGCATCCGATACACTCGGTCCTACTCCCAATCTACTCAAGTATGATAGAATAGAAATGACATTCTTCAAATATGTGACTGATCGCAAGTACACTGTTGCAGTATTGACATTTTGGCGGTGGCTGCTTACTGATCAGATATCTTTGAGTTAAACTCGTATGACCTATTCTCAATCTGGCAATAGCTACCTCCTCCCTGTGATTGGAACGGTTTGATGTGGTCCATGGTTTAGTGGTTTTTTTAAATAGTTTTAATTTGCTTGGTGGGCTTTCATGCTATATGGCTTGCCAACCAGAATACGGTGCCTCTAAACCTGTAGTTGTATACGGCACCTAAAAATTAAGCAAATAAATTATTAAGGTTTGATGAGATGAGTTTGCTAACTTAAGTAGGTGTATTGATTCGTTGTGAGCATTACGCCAGTCCCTATCTATTCTTCCTTTAAAAACAAACGTTTTTTAATTGCTGCTAATTGAGAAGTCAACACAGCATGAACCAAATTATCCAAAAATTTCATAATAATTTTAAAAAAGAACTCTTTTGAGTTTTTGGAACGGTGGTAGGCCTTGTTTTAATTTGTCTTCCTTTCTAATAGAAGGAAAAAACAAAAAGGTATTAAAAAAAATATATAAAATAAATTAAGTAGTACAATTAGGTGATAACATAGTTCTAACTTATTGAAGGTATAGGGTTTTTTTTTAAGCCCAATAGAACTTGAAATTGTAAAAAATAACACAAAAAATTTTTTTTTTATTCGAAAGATCAATACGTGACATTAACATTTGAAAATGATTTCGGGCATATGGGCACCGCGGCTGTTCTT
>NW_027116732.1:503358-509290 GCF_000696795.3 Halyomorpha halys | reverse complement strand
AAGCCAGGTTAGAAACAAGTGGATTTGGGTGGTTGAGAAGTTTATTATGGAAGGAACGGTATCTGGTTCTGGCCAAATCGGCAACATATGGAACATTGAGGTCCTGATGGATGACTTGATTTGTGACAAAGTAAGGAGCATTAAGGATTTTACGAAGGACTCTACATTAGTAGCACTAATGAAATTTTACATTAGCAGGTCTCGTGGCCATCTTCACCTCGGAGGATTGTCAGGAATGGAAGGTTAGATACCAGCGGGTTTGAGTGGTTAGGAAGTTTATAATGGAAGGAGTGATATCTGGTTTGGGCTAGATCGGTTACATAGGGAACATTAAGGTCTTTATGGATGATTTTATTTGTGACAAAGTAAGGAGCATTGAGGATTATGGACTGTAAGGATTGGATTCTGGAGGAATTTGATGGTTTAGTGGAGCCCCAAAGCTCAACTCCGTATGTTCAGATAGGCCTTATAATAATCATGTAGATCGGTATTTTGTAATGGATTGGCAATTTAGACCGTTTGTCTAGTAAATAAATAGTGATATTTAGTTTCATTTGTAAAGAAGAATGATGTAAAATAATTAATATTAATTCATTAAGATTATATATTTTTGTAAGTAGATAGTTATTTTATTCAAATTTTAAAGGTAACTGTTATGATATTAATATGATAGAGATTGTTGAATTTACAAATCAGACCAATAGCTTGAGTTGTAATAAACTATTTTAGTGAATGCTATTAATCAATTATAAGTTATGTTAGAAGAAATATCAGTATGTTATGTCTGAGTTATATATTAATAATATGAAAATTTTAGGTTGTCTCCTTGATAATGGACTATGGGCCGAAACGTCCGATAGGTAATAAAATATTTTGAGAGTATAGCATCAAAAGAATTTACTAATGTTTATTTATAAACTCAAAGGTTTAATAAAATGAAGAGAGAATTCATGTGTCAAGTTTATGATAGATCTCGACAGAAACTGATATGCGTGGGATCTTTGTTTAGAATACGTTTTGAAAAAAGGGATTTTTACGGAGTGCTCTTGAGCCCAGAACAGATAAGCATTAATAATAATAAAAAAATAAAAGAGGTATGATTTGTTGAGTGTGATGGAGAAGCACTCGCTACTTAAGGATCAATCCTTCTTAACTTCTATTTCCTGGGGAATTTCTTGATTCCTGGAATACATCTCCCGCTTTTCTCTCTCACTAGAATATATTTATAAATATGTTTAATAGACAAGAATAGAATTTATCTTGATAATTTTGACTTAATAGTAAACAATGTTATACTAAAGATCATGAATACTTACCAGATCTGACGTGGGCACTATTGAATTTTTTTTTTATTATTGCTGGATTCATTGCTAACCCTACAGTGGGACATTGCAGTTTAGTACAGCAATCCACACTACTATACCTCTGTACTTTACCTCACTGGGGGACCTGTAGCAGAAACCACTTTTTTTTAAATGTAAGTGTTACCAAATAAGTTCAGAAACACTTTTTTTTTTAAATATTAGTAATTAATTTAAATTTCTCAAATTGAACTTGTATATAGTTATTATTTAATGCTTTTTCAGTAATGTTTTTTTTTAAATTATGAGTTTTAAGCGATATTTAATATTAATTTTTTTTTTTTACAATTTTATAAAAGAAGTTATGTTGCATTATCATTTTCTTTATTGAGGAATATATACGTTTTATTTATGATATTATGCAAAGATTTACAGGTTTTATTGTTCACACATTTAGCCTTTAAATATTTTTTTTTTTTTTTTAATCGATAGATTTACTTATTGATAGATATTACAATCTGCCATACAGTTGTGGGCAATAGGTAATAGTGATGGATGATCTTATATATCCTAAAATTAAAAAAAAAAAAAAAAAAAAACTCTCTTAAAATATATACAAACAAAACAATAGACAAGATGAACATAATCAAACTATCTGTATGAAAAATAAATAAATAAAATAACATAATGATAATAAAATATATACAATATTTACAGAATCGACCTGAGGATCCCTGAGCCCACTCTATCTCCAACGTGTGAGGGGTAGAGCAGAGCTCAAGAGATCCCTCTCGCCGCATCACTGCTCCTTTAAATATAATAATCTTTATTGGTAAGATTTTATTTAGTACAGGCTGGTAGCTTTGGTAAATTCATTTTGAATTTGTATTATTTAATTTGAAACTTTCAAATTATACGCTTACTATTAGGTTAATTTGAACTAAATAAAGATGGCTTAATGTGTTAATAATTAGGAGCATTGCACTTTGAATTGTATGCAATTGCACCGGGTGCAATAACAATGAGTGCAACGGCTATGATGGATGCAGCCCTAACACAATAGCTAATGATAGTGGCTATTAACAAAGTACTCCGTTGCAGAATTATATACGGCACCTTGACTTATAGAAGGCAGACCTCAGGTGATAATGTCTAATGGTCCCCACTCGTGAAAGTGAGTACCCAAATGCCAACTTGCCAAGTGACCTGACTGTCGTTAGAGCAATTGTTCCCAAACAGCTCTATCGATGACTCTATCCTCTCAGGTAGGCCATGACATTTTTTCGGATAGTGTTAAGAGTTTCGATGTTTCCCAAGGTCGACTTCTCAAGCTAGGCAGAGTTATCGATATCATTAGTAGAATTTCAAATTAAAACTAAGCCAAGGATCTTCCGAATATCATCATAGATCTAATTTTAGTTTTCATTTTTTTTTTTTATAATTATTGATATTTACAACTGCATAAAAATATGTACTACCAGTAAATTTGATGTTAGTTATACAATGATATCATATAGGCATGTGCATAATCTACCCATTGATAGAATTCCAATAACATTGATAGAGCAGAAGATCTCGAGGCTTTCCTTTTCAGACGCCTATAAGGATTATCAAGTGATGAATAAAGGAGAAGCCGGGAGAAGTTTACCATGGTTACCAAAATTGTTTTTTGTTATACTGTAGTCTTGACTCAATTCCTGTGGATTCTGGAACCATCCTGGGGTACACCCAGGCACTTAAATTGAGTACCCTCAATAGGGTAAAAATCTGGCGGACGAGCGTGATTCTGACCAAATCACCTCCTTGCACAACCGTTGTATATATATTTATATTATACTGAAAATCCTACGTAAAATCCTTGATGCTCCTTATTACGTCACAAATAAACTCATTCATAAAGACCTATTTGACCCAAAACAGATATGCGTCTTTTCATTCCAAACTCCTTAACCATCCTAACCCATTAATTCTTAATCTTTCATCCTTAACAATCCCTGATAATCCTCCGAGGCGTCTGAAAAGAAGATGGGCACGGGACCTTCTAATTTAAATTAATGTTTGAAGTACCACCAATGGGTGGTTCCTTCCCAAGATTTTCAAGTGTATATGAAACATACAACATATTTACTTATTGTATTATTTTGTACAGTTGTAAATTACATTAAATAAATGATTAAAAAAAAATTTAAGTATTAAATATTTTGCAATATTTACATTCTGCTGGGGAACTCATAGCCAAGCCTTGTCACTCCCCGTGTGGAAGGCAAAGCAGGGCTCCAAGAGATCTCTATCAGTCACTCATAATAAAATTGTCCGTTATGAGGGGGTTCCTTCATAAGGGGGTTTCCGTTAAGAAACTTTTTTTTAAAATATATTTATTGAAATATTTTTGGCAAAACATAAGAGAGCCTTGAGACAGTGACTCGACAAAGACGAGATAGGAATCGCAACACCCACAGCAATGGGACTATTCTTCTCATCAAGGTTAGAGCGACAGTATATCTCGGATCGGATGTCATCATAGAAGAGATCCATCACCCAGCTCTTTGTCATTCTTGTTCCTCCTTCGACATATCTCCGCTCTTCGGATCATTATATATTATATTTGGCAGATTGTCGATCTTGTTCAGAAATCGATACTTGTTTCCATATTGATGAAGGCTAAATGTGTAAGAATAGATTTTCGATTGAGTAATTTCAGAGTTTTATGTCTTTTTTTTTAAACTTATTTATCCATTCAAGTGTTTCCTGTAACCGGTTTTTTTTTATTATATTTTCCATTTGATCTATGTGTTAATCTTATTCTCGTAAAATGTATCTATTTGTTTGTTCTTGGTAGACTGATATACTGCTGTGACTATGAATGATGGTCTGATCTCACATTACCGTCTAATAGTGAATTTTTTGGGTGAATTGAATAAATGAGCAGAAATGAGAGGGAAAAATGGGAGTGAGTGAAACATTTGTATTGGTTGTATAGACCGAAATGGATTGTAAAAGGAAACTGTTGGGGTGAAAAAAAATGTTTATTATATCCTATTACTGTATATCTTTTTTTTATGATTATACCATGTATGTGTAATTTATATATGTCCGATTACGGCTTGATAAGTATGCTGTGTGAGATAGCAACCTGATGTATTTAGGCAGCATAGATAAATAAAGTATTTCTCTCTTCCTCCTAAGAGCTAATTTAAGGCAAAATTTAATGGAATTAAGGATAATTAAATAATAAACTCTTCGAAACAGAGCATCAAAGCGCGGAGATAATTTATGAGTTCAAATACACAAAAAAGTCCATTGCCGTCTCAAAAAAATATATAATTTATTAATATCACCAAATTTTCGCCCATTCAGGTATCATTAGGGAATTAGTGTGCATCTGAAAACCTTAAATTATATAGAAAAATGACTTAACGATCAGAGACAAGATATAACTATTGCAGTAGCAAATAATAATTACCCAAAAATAGTTCCTGTCCAGTTCCAGACACCTCGCCATGGTAACTGAGCTAGGAGCTTCTTCAGAAGGAGAGGAGTGGCCAACATTAAAATATTATAATTATTCTAAAATTACGATAAAGGTTAAAATTTTTATGTATATATTAAAATTCTAAAATGAAGAAACATTACTATAAATAAATTTCGAATTTTTTTTAATACCTTTATTGAAATTTACAACTATATATTATATAATACATTCAGTAAATTTGATCTTAGTTAAAATGGAGTGTTACAGGCGTGTAGAGAAATTACCCATTGGAAGCACTCTAATGACATTTTACATTAGCTGGTCTCGTGGCCATCTTCACCAGGAAGGTTATAATGGAAGGAATGATATCTGGTTTGGGCTAGATCTGTTACATAGGGAACATTAAGGTCTTTATGTATGATTTTATTTGTGACAAAGTAAGGAGCTTTGAGGATTTTGGATTGTAAGGATTGGATACGAGAGGAATTCGGAGGTTTAGTGGAGCCCCAAAGCTCAACTCCGTATGTCCAGATTGTTACAGTCATGTAGATCAGTCTTTTGTAATGTGTTGGAAGTTTAGAGCGTTTGTCCAGTAAGTGCTGTAATAGTCTTATGTGAGGATTCCAGGTTAATCGTTTGTCAAAATGTAGTCCAAGAAAGCGGATCTGTTCGACAGGGTTAAATTTCAGATTTAAAATTAGAATAAAATAATAATAAAAAAAACATTACCATAGACAAATCTCCATGAATCGTTCGGATTTAAAATTAGAATTACTTAAATGTTTCATTGATTTGATGAATACCCAGACAGAATGATAAATGCCAACCTAAAATCACATAGTTATTTATTTAAAATAACTATTGTTTAGAAAAGAAAATATTGAGGTCTTATTTTTATTATTATAGGTTATTTTTTATTAATTATTGGAGAAGTTTGTCGGGGGGTGCGGTCAGCAAAGAACAACATAAATAAACAAAACCATACTTATTTTATGCCGACGTTTCGACCTGATTTTCTGGTCTTCTTCAGGGGTTGTGTCGTAGAAGGTAGGCTAGTAACTCACTAGCCTATCATGAGTTACTAGCCTACCTTCTACGCCATCAGTTGCAGGCCTACCTTCTACGCCATAATCCCTGATGAAGACCTGAGACTCAGGTC
>NW_027116732.1:502548-502848 GCF_000696795.3 Halyomorpha halys | reverse complement strand
AAATTTTTTGAGACAAGGTAATTATTTATTAAATAAAACCAAAAATTGTATCCACTTCTGTCTCAACACTTTATTTCTCACTAGTCCAACGTTTCAGCCATTCCAGCCATCCTCAAGGACATCTTCAATACAAAACTCCTCCTCACATTAATTCACAATTTTTTTTTATTGCAGGCTATTCTGCCTAGGTCATTTTCTTCATTTCAATTTCAAACCTATTTATTTAAATTTTAAAACCATTAACTTTTATTTTTCTCTATAAAATTATCAACAATATAAAATACACCACCATATAACAAA
>NW_027116732.1:490253-497508 GCF_000696795.3 Halyomorpha halys | reverse complement strand
AAAAAAAAAAAAAATTGTGAATTAATGTGAGGAGGAGTTTTGTATTGAAGATGTCCTTGAGGATGGCTGGAATGGCCGAAACGTTGGACTAGTGAGAAATAAAGTGTTGAGACAGAAGTGGATACAATTTTTGGTTTTATTTAATACATAGTTTTCTTTAAAGTAATAAAAAAATCGTGTGAAATTCTGGACTCTTATACTACTTTTTTTTTCTTTATAAGAAAATATGAGATGAAACAATCGGTTGTTATAACAACATTGGCTTGTGATTGGAAGCCAAGCCTTATGAATAGTGCCCTAAAAGGGATGGAAGATTATTAACCTTTAGGACTGAGGCAACATCTGTCCCTATGGATCTTAACAAGAGCACTTTCTCTTATTCTCATTAGATCTACTGCACGGGCATATTTATTCGCCGAAAGGACTCGTCAGCCGGAAATTGCGGCTGGTTAACGAACTCTCTTGAAACTAGTCTGCCACCTCGTTATCTCCTTGCGATTGCCCGATTGAGCCCACCTCTGTTATAGTTACTGAGCGAGGCTCGATCGAAGTTTTCGAATATGGTATTTGACGACAACGAAAAAATATTTTGTAATAATGACAATATTATTTCTATTCAATACACAAACCCAATTAATTAATTATAGCATTAATTTAGATACAGAATTAATTTTTTTTTTATTTTATAATTTATTTATTGTTATTTACAACTATATAAAAATATATACAACAAGTAAATTCGCTGTAGGTGACATAGTGACATGATACAAACATGTTGAGAATCTACCCTCTGATAGAACTCCAATAACACTTCTAGAGGAGAAGATCACGAGGCCATCTTCTTGTCAGACGCCTAGGAGGATTATTAGGTAATGAAGGAGAAGCCAGGCTAGAAACAAGTGGATGTGGGTGGTTGGGAAGTTTATCATGGAAGGAATGGTATCTGGTTCTGGTCAAATCGGCTGCATTTGGAACATTGAGGTCCTGATGGATGACTTGATTTGTGACAAAGTAAGGAGCATTAAGGATTTTGGACTGTAAGGATTGGATTCTGGAGGAATTTGATGGTTTAGTGGAGTCCCAAAGCTCGACTCCGTATCTCCAGATAGATTAATTTTTAATTTTATTTTTGAAAACTAAGATTATTAATCTCTCTACAAGCCGAAGGAAAACGCTAGCCACCATGATGGTTTTATATGTGACGTCATTAAGACATAAACAATCAGCACTGATTTTAAATTATTACGTTTTTGATGTTAAAATAATTTGATTATTTATTTTTTTAAGCACACAAAGTAAAAGCAAATATTATAAGATATCTAAGCGGAATGATCAGAGCTGCTATAAAAGAAGGTGTGGTGCCTCAGATCTGATCCCGCATCACCTCCGGCTATGCCTCCAATAATAATTTCGTTCTTGCTCCTGGCAGCTTACAGTCGGGCCGTGTCATGAGATATAAGAATTATATATATGTATATATTTGTAGATCTTGAGGTTAGTCAGTAATACATCTATTTAGAGGTGATATTTCGCAAATTCATTGTGTGAAGTCATGTCCTACAATTAAAAAAACAATACAGTGGTTTACAACAAAGAATTTCTTCAACTTATTATTAAAAAACTACATGTACATTATTTGAGATTAATAGCTATCACGATTAATACATTACTTATAATTGTCTATTATAGTGTTTTCTACATTTCTGTGATACAACTAACGTAAAGGTTAGTGCCAGAACTGAAGTTCCGATTCGATTTCGAGAATTTTATTTCTATTTTGCATTTTGTATATTTATATTTAGTTTTGTTGATTGTGTCTTAGATATTTATTATGTTGGAGTAACATGAATTTAAATTTTTTTATATCTAGAACTGGAGGATTAAAATAAATTCCAATAAATCCCACCAAATCACATTTACCCTTCGTCGTAAACCTTCGTCTTGCCCTACAGTATCTTTTAATAATACCCCACTCATTCCTGTTGAACAGATCCGTTACTTAGGACTAAATCTGGACAAACGTCTGACATGGAATCCTCATACAAGACAGGAAACTGCTCGTCGATTCCGACTATTACAACATTTACTAGACAAACGGTCATAACTTCCAATCCATTACAAAAGACTGATCTACATGACTATTATAAGGCCTATTTGGACATACGGAGTTGAGCTATGGGGCTCCACCAATTCCTCTCGAATCCAATCCTTACAGCCCAAAATCCTTCGTAAAATCTTTAATGCTCCTTACTTTGTCACAAATCAAATCATCCATCAGGACCTCAATGTCTCCTATGTTGCCGATTTGGCCAGAACCAGATACCAATCCATCCATAATAAACTTCCCAACCACCCAAATCCACTCGCTTCTAACCTGGCTTCTTCTCCACTACCTAATAATCCTCCTAGACGTCTGAAAAGAAGATGGCCTCGAGATCTACTCCTTTAGAAATGTTTTTGCAGTTCTAAATATCAATAAATAAATTATTAAAAAAAAAACTTTTTTATATCTAATTTTTTGTTGCTAACCTGATTCTTATATTTTTCTATTGTGATAAGTTATTTTAGGTTTTGCTTGATGTTATTAATTTCCCGATTTTTGGTGTATCAAATTTGAATTTATGTCCTGTTTATCAAAAATGTGTTTTTGTTATAGAAGTTCAATTATATATGTGTTGATATACCCTTATTTTTATAATAAGGGTAAATTACGGATAAAGTATTCCTCCTTCGTCGTAAAACTACCGGACTACCTACAATACACTTTAATAATGTTGCTCTTACCCCTGTCGAGTAGATCCGCTACCTTGGACTAACCTGGACTCCTCGCTCAAGACTGAAAACATAGGAAACTGCTCGCCGATTCCGGCTATTACGACTCTAACTGGACAAACGGTCTAAGCTTCCAGTCCATTACAAAACACTTATCAACTTTGGAGCTAATTGGAGAGCTTTGGGACTCCACTAAACCTTCGAATTCCTCCTTCCTTTAACACACCCTGCCCCACTTTATATGTCTACATGTCACTAATTCCTACCGAACAGATCCGTTACTTAGGACTACATCTGGACAAAATGCTAACTTGGAATCCACACAGAAGACAGAAAAAACAAGAAACTGCTCATCGATTCCGACTATTACAGCACTTACTAGACAAACGGTCCAAACTTCCAATCCATTACAAAAGACTGATCTACATGACTGTAATAAGGTTTATCTGAACATTCAAAATTGAGCTTTGGAGCTCCATTAAAACTTCGAATTCCTCTAGTATCGAATCCTTACAATCCAAAATCCTTAATGATTTTTACTTTTTCACAAATCAAGCCAATCATCAGGAACATAATGTTCTATAAGTTGCCGATTTGACCTGAACCAGATACCAATCCTTCCATGATAAACTTCCTAACCACCAAGACCAAGACCAATAACCACCAAAAAAGTATACATATATACACGTCAAGTAAATTTGCTGTAAGTGATATTATGACATGATACAATCATATGGAGAATCTACCCATTGATAGAACTCCAAAAACACTTCTAGAGGAGAAGATCTCCAGGCCATCTTTTTTTCATACACCTAGGAGGATTATTAGGTAGTGAAGGAGAAGCCAGGTTAGAAACGAGTTGGTTTGGGTGGTTGGGAAGTTTATTATGGAAGGATTGGTATCTGGTTCTGGCCAAATTGGCGACATATGGGACATTGAGGTCATGGTAGATGATTTGATTTGTGACAAAGTAAAGAGCATTAAGGATTTTGGACATCCTTACATTGGATTCGAGAGGAGTTAGATGGTTTAGTATTGCATAATTAAAGCAAATTTACTAGTTGTATATATTTTTTTTACAGTTGTAAATAACAATAATTAAATTATTTAAAAAAAATGTATTTACTTGATTTTTTTTTTTAGAGACATATATCTGTACAAGATATTAACACAGGACGCATGCCTTGAAGATTTGTCCTTAAATAATGAGGTGATGGACCCCATTGGTGAGGTAATGCGTTCTGCCAAGGAACACCTGAGACGAGGGAGCCAAGATATACTGCCCGGGTCCAATGACTTGCCCCAAAGTCAATAATACACGAACAAAATTTACTAACTCAAGGCCACCTCATTTAAATTTTTACTAGCGCATTCTGGATGACAAGTTGTTAATTTAAAACCTTAAAGGTCCATATTTCTTTCCAGAATGCGAGTAATGCTGCAAGTTTATGCAAGAGGCTCCGACCTCAATGATCTCACTTGGGTTTTTGTTCCGTAAACAGGTTTCTCAAGCATTTAAAAGTCAGCCCAAGTTTTTTTAAAAATGTTAATAATTCCAAGAATCCCTACTCCGTTGGCACACATCTCTTAAAATTCCATAAAGAGCATTCATTTGAGTTTTTGAAATATTTTTTTTTTCAATTTTTATTTAGACAGTGTGATTAATAGAGTACTTTTCGCCTATTGAAGTAAACCAGTTCTTTTTCTTATTTGAGTGTGTGAGTAGTTCCAGTCTATTAAATGTTGCAATAAAAAAATATTAGTAAACGTACCCGCCAAGTGTAGCCAAAGTCGAACTGCCCTTGAGAAATAACAAGTTCATATCATTTTATTTTTTCCTTAAAATTACATCTTTGATTGTAGTTTCAGATAATTTTTTTTTTTAATTTATTTATTGATAATTACAACTATATAAAAAATACAACAAGTAAATTTGATCATAATGACATAATGATAATGATATGATACAGGATGTAGAGAAACTACCTAGTAGTAGAACTCTAAAAACATTTTACAATATAAGGTCGCGAGGCCATCTTCCTTTCAGACGCCTCGGAGGATTGCCAGGAATGGAAGAGGAAGCAAGGTTAGAAACTATTGGGTTTGGGTTGTTAGGGAGTTTATAATGGAAGGAATGATATCGGGTTCGGGCTAGATCGGTTACATAAGGAACATTTAGGTCTTTAAGGATGTTTTTATTAGTAACAAAATAAGGAGCATTGAGGATTTTACGAAGGATTTGGGATTGTGAGGAATTCGAAGATTTAGTGGAGCCCCAAAGCTCAACTCCGTATGTCCAGATTGGCCTTATTACAGTCATGTAGATCAGTCTTTTGTAAGGAGTTGGTAGTTTTGACCGTTTGTCTAGTAAGTGCTGTAATAGTCGGTAGATAAAATTTTGATTTTTAAAAAACTAAAAATCAGCAGCTGGGTCCGGGTGGCGGTCGATAAAGGTACAAAAGAATACAAAACACTATTTAATGTTAAGCAATATTTCGGCCCACTTTGGAAGGATTCGTCAGAGCTAAATAAAAACACGTACAAGAACATTAGAATAAATATACTTGTTTATTCTAATATTCTGTCACTTCGTAAAACATTCCAATATTTTCTTTAAAACAATTTTGATCATTTTTCTCTCAACTTTATTCTTTTTAAACTTCCGACGTTTCGACCACTTAGGTCATTTTCAAGGATTCCAACAAACAGCTCCTTTTAATTACTTTTATAACAATTTCCTTCACTTACATACTGATTTTTTTGGTCTTACCTTATATTGTTTTCATTTTTTCCTTTAAAATTCTTTAAATGCCGGCTAATTGCCTTTGTCCCATCTTTAAATAATTAATCATTAAAATAATATCACAATAACATTATAAAATTTTTTGTCTTTTTTTTAAAAAATAGATTCCTACTTACAAATTCTTCTATGAAATTCCTTCCCAAATTTAAAACTTTTATTAACCACTTTTCTTACTATGTTCATTTGCAAACTCCAAACAGAACCTACCTTGAACAGGTTAGGACTCTGTTATCATCTTATCATATAACACAATTTTTTCTTTAAATATTAATTTACATTTTCAATTTAATTTAATTAACATTTATTCTTATTTTTTCGGCTTACACCATAAACATTTTTTAATACATTTAAATTCTATTATTAGTTTATTCCTATTTTATATGTATTTCATTCACATATAAATTTATCCCCCCTTTTCTATAATTTATTTTTTAATTCATTTATTTCTCTATTCATTCTTTTATTATTGCATTTTTATTCCATTCATATACTTGTACTATTTTAGGATTTGAACATTTTTTTTATTTTAATTTTCCATGTTTTTTGTATACAATTATTACATATTTATTCTGCTTAAAATTTCTGAATAGTGGTGGTTCAGTCCTTTGGAATCTGATTTGAAATTGACAGTATAATTTATATTTTCTGAGATATAAATCGATTCTAATATCTTCCTTCTAAAATTATTATTATCTTTATGAATGATTTGGACATTTTCAAAATCAAATTTATGTTTATTCTGAACAACATGTTGAACCAATGCTGTTTTCTTGGGTTCCTTTCCCCTATTCTTTATATTATTTTCATGTTGATACATCCTGTCTTAAGAATAAAGTTGAGAGAAAAAGGATCAAAATTGTTTTAAAGAAACTAAACCACTCTCAAACAAGTATATTAATAAAAAATAAGTCTAATATTCCAATATTGTTTTCATTTAGCCCTAACAAAGCCCTGCAAAGTGGGACGAAACGTTGGTTAACAATAAATAGTTTTCTTTTACTATTTTGATACTTTTATTGACTGCTACCCGAACTATCTTCCTACAATCTACTTCATACGATTGACTATCTTCTTCTAATATAGCTATTTATGTCTGTTATTCCCATTTCGAGAACCCTTAAAATACGAATTTTTATAGCAACAGAAAGATAAAAAAATTTCATAATTTTTGAATTCCGTGGTTCTTGATTTTCTTTAAAACGAGCCCACAAATTTGGATTTATGACCCTCATTTTTCTCTGAGTGGAATCTATTAATAGATATTAGAAAGATATCGGAACTAAAAGATCTCAGATGTGTTTTTGAGGATCGTCAAAGATAAACAAATCATTAGTTTCGTAATCGAGACTTTTGCTTACTTACTATCTAGATTTTCGTAATAACGTAAATAAAAGCTAGTCGGGTTTCCTTCAGATAGTTGGGTACGTCAGAATTGAAGTACCATCTTATCTTCATTGAGGTATAATTTACTCACCTTCACATAGTTAGGATATAGGTACACATACAAGGACCATTGCATTATGTTAACCATAATATCCACAAAACGTTTTAAATGAATTTCAATATTAACTTATTCCATCCCACGTAAAATCCTTGATGCTCCTTATTACGTCACAAATAAACTCATTCATAAAGACCTTAACATCCCATTCGTTGCAGATTTGACCCAAAACAGATATG
>NW_027116732.1:487656-489173 GCF_000696795.3 Halyomorpha halys | reverse complement strand
CTCCCTAACCAGTCAAACCCATTAGTTTCTAATCTTGCTTCCTCTTTTATTCCGGACAATCCTCCGAGGCGTCTGTAAAGAAGATGGCCTCGAGACCTTATAGTTTCTCTACATGCTTGTACCATACCATTATGATTTCCTCAAATTTACTTGATGTATTTATGTACAGTTGTAAATATCAATAAATAAATTTTAAAAAGTTATTCCATAGATGAAATTCTCTAGTAAAATGGAGTACATCTGGCAAGCCTTTTAATAGGGCTGATGATCTTTAGTTTAACATGTTGAAGTTTGTTGAATGGAGAAATATTTCCTTCTTTTAGCATGTCAAAAACCTCTTCGAGCTTGCACTCGAGAAGGCAGTGAGAGATGAAGGGATACAGACCAATGGCAACATTTTTAATATATCTGTACAACCCCTTGTGTACGGGGATGATATAGATATCATAGGACGTTCCTTCCTGGCTGTACCGGACGCTTTTCTTGCTCTGGTGGGTCCTGCAAGAAAACTTGGCTTGCGAGAAAAATGTGTAAAAAACAAAATATATGGCCTGGAAAGGAGGTGACCTTCGGGAAATACCAATTCAAGAAGACTAATGTTTTTGTATATCATTGGTAAACCAAGACAACGCACCTGAACAAGATACCAAAGATTCAGCTTAGGATCATAGCAGCGAATCATTGCTGGGCCGCCCGTGGTCAGTGGTTAAGACACAGCCTATTGATGGTGCCGGTTCGAATCCGGCCTGGGGCGTTGACTTTTTTCATTCATTGGTGGTCCCACAAAATGAAAAACTTAGACCCCCAACCATGGTAAGGAAATCGAAGCTAGACGATAGTGCTCCCAGTCTTGCAGTATGGTTCTGAAACTAGGACTACCTCCCGGGCCAATATAAATATGAATTAAGGATCTTAATAGAAAAAAAAATCCTATGAAGGTATATCCGTTGAGGTTTTGTTGTTGGGCAAAAATTAGCTATCATTGAAACTAACAGCTAAAATTTCCATTGATACGAACCTTACTTATGAATGAGCGATTGATAAATAAATATCGCATCCATTACAACTTTAGCTATTAATTTCAACTATAAACAATTTATACCCAACTCTGGTTGCAACTAATAGCTAAAGTTGTCATGGATACGATATTTATTTATTAATGATTCATTCATAAATGAGGGTTCTATCCATGTCAATTTTATATATTTGAAGAAGTCTAGGAGTTGTGCGATTGTCTGAAAACTCAAATGTAAATCTTTTATTTTTTAATAATAACCAAATTTTCTCGTCAGTGGAACGTGTGTAGGTTTTACAAGAGACATTGAGGAATAGTTTGTGCATAACATTAATTAGTACTTATAATCTTAATATTTTCTTGAGAATGGTAATTTTTTAAAATAAAAAATTCAAATTTTATCCATTTGTCTTTTTTTAAGCCCGATAGAACTTGAAATTGTAAAAAATAACACAAAAAATTAAATTGTAATCAAAATTTTTTTTTTATTCGAAAGATCAAT
>NW_027116732.1:485381-486856 GCF_000696795.3 Halyomorpha halys | reverse complement strand
CGAATAAAAAAAAAATTTTGATTACAATTTAATTTTTTGTGTTATTTTTTACAATTTCAAGTTCTATCGGGCTTAAAAAAACACCCTAGTTTCAAAACCTTTTATTTCTCTTATAAGTCCGACGTTTCGGCCAATCCGGCCATCTTCAGGGACAATGTACTATATAATTAAAAAAACTCTAACTTCATGCAGGCTATTTTGCCCAGGTCAAAAACATCAATAACTAATTAGTCAAATATCACTTAAAACAAAGTCAAAATCATTTATCAGGAGACACTATTCCTTAAAACGTTAAAGTTTATTTATGAAAACTTATTTATCCCTTATTTATGAAACCTTATTTAACCCTTATTTATGAAAACGTTAAAGTTTAAGGAATAGTGTCTGCTGATAAATGATTTTGACTTTGTTTTAAGTGATATTTGACTAATTAGAAATTGATGTTTTTGACCTGGGCAGAATAGCCTGCATGGAGTTAGAGTTTTTTTAATTATATAGTACATTGTCCCTGAAGATGGCCGGATTGGCCGAAACGTCGGACTTGTAAGAGAAATAAAAGGTTTTGAGACTATAATGGATAAAATTTGAATTATTTATTTTAAATTAATTAGTACATTTATAAAAAACATGACTAAGTTATGATCGACAGCCAAGTACAGGTTATGCAGCTTTCCGAAGATACATTAATTAGAGATGTCGCCTCTTTGACGTCAGGCTTCACACGAAATCTTGCACCATATTTGCGATATATATTAATTTATTTGTTATGGCCTAAATAATTGATAAAAGTGAAAATCTTCAGACGTGAATATCTCCTTATCAGAGGGCTAACGGACTTACCTAGATTTTTTTGTTTGTTTTGAGATCCATATCTTTATTTAGATCAGTTGACCATAAAAAAAAAAAACCAAAAGTACTTCTTTTTAACAATCTATCCTGTATAAAGTATTAATTTAATAATATGCAATTCCTTAGTGAACGATGGAGTTTATTTCTTTTATATTCCAAAAAGATTTTTCAAATATATCGTAAATTACATATTACGTCACTCCTTTAACTGGATCGGGATAGGTCAGAATTTAAATAATGACGTCATTAAAAGTTCAGGCTTTTCATGATTACGTCATTCAATACGGAGTAGTTTTGTTATCTGCTGCACCCGATCAGCCTATGAAGGCACTTGAAATATTATCTAGCCCACGAAGTGTGGGTTTATATTTTCTCTTCTTACTTCATATATATTTTAAGATTATCACAACACTTTTTTAATTATTTATTTAATGTAATTTACAACTGTACAAAATAATACAATAGGTAAATATGTTGTATGTTTCATATACACATGAAAATCTTGGGAAGGAACCACCCATTGGTGGTACTTCAAACATTAATTTAAATTAAAAGGCCCCGTGGCGTTAAAGAATTAATGGGTTAGAATGGTTAAGGAGTTTGGAACGAAAAGACGCATATCTGTT
>NW_027116732.1:476877-485116 GCF_000696795.3 Halyomorpha halys | reverse complement strand
TTGGATTGTAACG
Source organism: Halyomorpha halys (assembly GCF_000696795.3). Taxonomy (NCBI): domain Eukaryota; kingdom Metazoa; phylum Arthropoda; class Insecta; order Hemiptera; family Pentatomidae; genus Halyomorpha; species Halyomorpha halys. The sequence continues at coordinate 485,103 of NW_027116732.1, read as the reverse complement.
ATTGGATGCGGGAAGAATTTGATGGTTTGGTGGAGCCCCAGAGCTCAATTCCATATGTCCAAATTGGTCTGATTATCGTAGTGTATACTAATTTTTATTAGTGAATGGGAAGTTTAGAGCGTTTGTCAAGTAAGTGCTGTAGCAATCGGAATCTACGAACAGTTAATTGTCGTTTCAGTCTTGTGTGTGGGTTCCAAGTAAGTCTCTTGTCAAGATGGAGTCCTAAGTATCGAATCTATTCAACAGGCGTTAGTGGTGTATTTAGAAGGGATACTGTAGGACAGGATTCTCCAATTTTTACACCATTGTTCAATAGATGTTATGTGTGCCTGTAGTGTTTGTGATGCATTTGTTAGGTCGGTGTTTACAGAAACTATACATGTGTCATCAGCTTATGTTGTTAGGACTGTGTTAGGGTGGGTTGGGATGTCAGCTGTATATACCGTATAAAGAATGGGACCTAAGATACTACTTGAGGAACCCCGGCGGACTTTTATAGAGTTTAAAGTTTATAGAGCAGATCTGGATCCCAGACTCGATCAAAAGCTTGTTCAACATCGAGGAAGACTCATACCGTACATACAGTACATCATAAAAATTAATTCTGTATTTCAGGTTGTTACCACTAAAATTTTAGTGTTAAATTTAACAATCCTTCAAGAATTGCTTGATTGTGAGAATATCTGAAAAAACCTGAAATTTTTAATTAATTTATAAGATAATTTTAAAATGAATATAAAGTAAAAAGAGAAAATATTGGCTTATTAAAATTTTAGATACCAACTAATGTCTAAATTATACTTTCTTGAATTCCTCATCCCTACTCTAAATATAAAACATATATTTGCTGATTGTCCAGTATCTATAATTTGTATTGAGAGGAAGGTTTTTAAATGGAATTTTGTTACAAATTTTAATATGCAATCTTTTATTTATTTATTTTTTAATTTAATACCAAATCGACCTGGTGGGCCTTACATGGTTATTATAACAGTTACATTTTTTGTTTTATTTAACAATTGATTATAGAGGGGGGGAGGGTCAATCTGGTGCAAAAGACACCCCTAACTACATACAACGTGTGAGTAGTAACTTATATTACTCTTATAATACTCACACTGTAATTCAGATATAAGCCACTCACTATTTTTTATTGTCTGTCATAGTGTTCAATTTGTAGATTCAATTTATTTATTTATTTTTTCAGTTTTTTCGACACTACTTGCATATCTTATATTATACATATCTTCTTACCTACATGATATTATATTTCATCTGTCACTGTTTTCAATCTACTACCATACCATTCCACGATTATCAATCAATTAAAATTTTGTACTATTCAATTATCAGTTATCAATTTTTTATCATTCAATATTTTGTATACTTATAAATTTGTTTGTATAATATTCCTTTTCAATTGTATGTTTCTCTAAATTTTGTTGTTATCTCTTCTGTTCTATAGCCCTGATGAAGACCTGAAACTCAGGTCGAAACATCGGCATAAAATAAATAAATATAGTTTTGTTTATTTATGTTGTTCTTTGCTGACCGCATCCCCCGACAAACTTCTCCAATCATTAATCTACGATCAACTATCTACACCTCATTAATTTAATTACATTAATTTTTATAGTGAGTTCGGGTAGCCACAGGGTTACGCTCTTATTACAGTCTGTTACACTGTAGCCGTGAGTCAACTACCCGGCCTCTTAAATTGGGTACCATCAATTGGATAAAAACCTGGCGGTCGAGCGTGATACTGACCAAATCACCTCCTTGCACAACCGTTGGTCTAGTAATACTACTCCCTTACTGAACACCTGACTCTTCATGGGTTGTAGCGGTACAGATTTAATTTTAATTTATTTTTTTTTTAGAAGCTTATTCATTTTGACAGATAATTTTATATTTTGTATTTTAATATTTAAATTTACGGATTACGTTCAGTGGAGATTATTTGGTTGGCGTCGCCTAGCAACGGGTCAACAATCTGCGTCTTGAAATCAGCTTTCTAGTTGTCATTTGTAACTCATCTGACTCTGTTACTAGACCCAGTCTGCGTGGATTATAAGGTGTTTAAAACATTTCACTCTGCCTGTGATTAAAGACAATACAGCCACAGCATTCGATGAGTGCCGTTGTGGTATTTAATTTAATTAAGGTTGGACAATTGGATACCTTAATTTCAATCAGTATAGACGTGGGCCCACCACTTTTGAAAGTTGACCATAAAAGCTACGTCTATAATTTTATAACAATATTCTTCTGCTGTTATATCAAGGAATATCTCCTCTGACCCATCGGAGTAGCTGGTATTGAGTATATTATTTTTTTTTATATATTTATTAATTTTGTTAGTGTATTTCTTTTTCATTATTCAGTTTTCTCTTTTTATTTTATCTTGAAATCCCCCTTTTATTTTCTATTCTTTATTTTATTTTGATTATATGTTTATGTTTCCATTGTTAATTTAGCCCAAATAAATGTTCATATCCGAACCAGTTTGTTTTCTTTTTTTGTTCTTTGATGCTTCATTCAAAAAGACTTGATCGATTCGAGGTGGCTTAAACAATTATGATGACGCATACTTACTCAGAATACGTCATCAAAAGAAAAAATGCAAGATTCTTCGAATCTCCCCACTGTTCGTAAAAATTATGAAACATTATTCGGGCGTTTAGTCGATTTACAGCTTGGGGACGTCTCGGATTAAAGAGTTTCCTTCATAATTATATCAATTTTTAAAAATGTATTTATTGTTATTTACAACGGTATTAAATTATATACAATCAGTAAATTTGATATTAGTTATATAATGACATGATACAGACATGTGAAAAATCTACCAATTGGTAGAACTGGAGGAGAATATCTCGAGGCCATCTTCTTTTCAGACGCTTTGGAGGATTATTAGGTAATAAAGGAGCAGCCAGGTTAGAAACAAGGACATTTGGGTGGTTAGGGAGTTTAATACGGAAGGGTTGATATCTAGTTCGAACATATGGTACATTTAGGTCTTTATGTATGGATTTTATTTGTGACAGAGTAAGGAACATTAAGGATTTTAGATTGTAAGGATTGGATCTTAGATGAATTCGATTATTTAGTGGAGCTCAAAAGCACAACTCTATATATCCAGATAGGCTTTATTATAGTCATCAAGATCAGTCTTTTGTTATTAGTTGGAAGTTTAGACCATTTGTCTAGTGAGTATATTTTTTCCGATACCTCTTAAACAGAAATAAAAGTGAATTAATAAGTGCATTACTGTGAAAAGAAAAGTAATTTGTGTCGGATCTTACCTTTTACTACCTATGGTATTTTAAGGTTACCTGTTATGTTTATTTGTATACATGAGATATCCATTCTGAAAGGGTGCTATTTTAAATCCGGAGGTGAGGGGCCTCCTCGTTTTGTATCTCATATAAGATAAAAATAAAAACATTAATTAATAAAGACGATAGATAATGGTGAAATAATAAGAAAAACAGACAGAAGTCGAAAAGAAGTGTGGGGGAGGGGGAGAGAGTGCATCAGAAGATGGAGTTATGATGTGATGTTGATAGGATTTTTGGAACCTTTCCTGCCCTGCCACCTCGCAGGAAGGGGGGATTTGAGTATTGTAACATTTGGAATCTACTTAGATGTGATTTATTTTAATAATTCTATTCCTCCAGTTTTGACACTATCCTCTGAGGGTGGTGATGTGGGATTGCAGGGTTGGAACACAATTAAAGGGTCATTATTCACTGATAATAGAGATAATAGTCAGTGATAATAAACAGTGTTAGGATGGGTTGGGATGTCAGCTGTAATATGTTTACAAAGGATAGGACCAAGAATAATCAATCAGAGATATTAAGAATGGATGTATGTAGGGCGTAGGAATTTACAGTTTTAGTATAGAGCTCACTGATGTCAAACTCGATCAAATTCCAAAATATGAATAAGTCTTAAAATCTATAATAATAGAATAATTAAAAAAAAAAGAAACTATCAACTTATCTCAAGTTTAAATGATAACTCTAAGAAACATTTTTTTTCGCGTTAATTGTTGAATCTTTAGTACTGTAGGATGTAGAAACTAACGCGAGTATTGCGGGTCTGGTAGCAACCGGCGCCGTCCTGCAACAAAGGAAACTGTACATAGTGAAAGTCCTGCCGAAGGATATTTCTTTATAGGACACCTCTCATTAAAGGACAGGCTTGTATTGAGAGCAAGAAAACAAAGAGTTTCAGAAATAGTTACAACACTTAAGTATTTGTACCTGTTTTCATCAAGTAAATACTACAGTATTAATATTACTAGAGGCCAATATGTGAAAAAAAGGCAGTAATTTAACCCCAATTTTTTATTACTTCAATCAAAACTATGTATAATTACTAGTCAAAATTGATGAGTCTGCCAAGTGTAGGTAGGCGGAATAGAAGACGGTGGGTGTTTCAAAACATTAAAAACAATTAATTTTTCATTCGGAGCTGCATTTTCATTAAAACTACCTACATCACTAAAAAACCTAAGAGGACATCATTCGAACTAGAGTAAATCTTCTAAAACAAGAACTCTTACAGAGCTGTATAGACTCCGAGGTACAGTTTTTAAATTAATAGTTAATTAGTAATTAACTTAAAATTTGTATCTTGCATTATACTGCATATATATATATATATATATATATATAATGCATTATTAGCCATCTTCGACCAAATGTTTCTAGTTTTGACATCATTTGGCACATGGAGAAACAACTTTTATACAGTATTTATAGAAGGAATTTTGCAATTAGGTATAGCAAAAGAACTAATTGCTTAAATAACAAAGAAATGAAGATGAAATAATTAAAATAATACTCTCACTAAGTAGAGATTCTAGCGTATGTATATGTCCAAATGACGTCATGCAAAAACAATAGAGGCGGCTTGCTTTTTTACGCAGCCAAAAAAAAAATTAATGCTTATTTTGAGACCTTCTAGGGATTAAAAAAATATTAAAAAATCAGGGAGATTATTATTATTATTAAAATAAGCAATATAAGACACTTTCTAAAAAAACCCGTAAAATACAGGATTACGTTTACCTACTTTATTGGACAGGATGGACCCACAATCCACAGGGATGGCTCATGGCTACAGTAACAGAATAAATTATCAGACACAGTGCCTTACCACCGAGTCACGTCACTCCAAGTGAAGCAATATTTAGCTGTATATGTTTTCTCTTATGAACACATATTTCTCAAATTAATTTTTTAATTAACAATACATAAATTATTAAAATTAAAATAAATAAATAAAAAATATTTTTTTTATTATGTTTTAATATTAAATTATTGACTTAATTCACAGTGGTATTATATTTCCACTAGCTTCAGAGAAAATACAACGTTTTAGGAAAATTAAAAATGATTTTCCTAAAAGAGAGAAAACTTTAATTTTATTTTTCCTAAAGTTAGTGGAAATGTACTTAGCATTACTATGAAGTAAGCTATCTATGTATCGAACTCTATCTATATATGTACACAAAAATAACTATTGTATGCATTGTATTATAAACCTATATAGATACATCTATACATCTATCTAATTATATTTTATTCTATTTATAATTTGTTCTAATTTTAGGGGGACTAATCTCACTTTGTAATATCACAGAGTAAAATATGTTTCTGCCTAAAACTAGAACAAATCAAAAATAGGACAGAGTATGATTGTGTATTTATAATACACAATGTTTAAATAAATAATTTTTTTTTTAAATATATTTATTGAAATTTACAACTGTACATTATATAATACATTGAGTAAATTTGATCTTAGTTAAAATGGAGTGTTATAGGCGTGTAGAACAACTACCCATTGGTAGCACTCTAATGACATTTTACATTAGCTGGTCTCGTAGCCATCTTCTTTTCAGGCGCCTCGGAGGATTGTCAGGAATGGAAGAGGATGCAAGATTAGAAACTAGGGGTTTGAGTGGTTAGGGAGTTTATAATGAAAGGAGTGATATCTGGTTCGGGCTAGATCGGTTACATAGGGAACATTAAGGTCTTTATGTATGATTTTATTTGTGACAAAGTAAGGAGCATTGAGGATTTTACAAAGGATTTTTGATTGTAAAGATCGGATACGAGAGGAATTCGAAGGTTTAGTGGAGCCCCAAAGCTCAACTCCATATGTCCAGATTGGCCTTATTACAGTCATGGTGTAATGTGTTGAAGGTTTTGACAGTTTGTCCAGGAAGTGCTGTAATAGTCGGAATCGACGTGCAGTTTCCTGTCTTTTCAGTCTTGTGTGAGGATTCCAGGTTAATCGTTTGTCCAAATGCAGTCTGAGGTAGCGGATCTGTTCAACAGAGGTAAGAATAACATTATTAAATGAAACTGTAGGGCAGTCGATAGGTTTACGGCGAAGGGTAAAAAATAAATAATTTGAATTTATCCAATATAGTCTTAAAACATTTTATTTTCTTTACAAGTCCGACGTTTTGGCCATCCACTTTTTGAACTGTATAATTTAAACACAACTTCATGCAGGCTATTCTGCCCGAATCAATCAATAATTAGTCAATTTTCACACTAAAACAAAAATTAAAATTCTTTATCACAGTGACCTATTTGTTAAAATTTATCACAACTGTTTAGTGACCTTCGTTTTAATGTGAAAATTTACTTATTAGAGAAATTATTGACCTGGGCAGAATAGCCTGCACGAAGTTTTAAAATTATTTAGTTCAAAAATTGTCCCTGTGGATGGCCGAATTGGGCGAAACGTCGGCCTTGTAAATAAAATAAAATGTTTTGAGACTATAATGGATACAATTTGTATCATTTAATTAAACAACATTAACCAGTCTCAAGAAAGTATTTAAGATTATAAATTGTGTATTATATTATATGGAAAACATAAGTGATAGTGAAAATATGAGGGTTACTATTTAAGATGCATACAGGTTCCTTAGCTTACTATATACTGCCACCTTCGGCTCCACATGCTAATAGGGGTTCAGTTATGTGTCGGGTTCGGGTCTCGCAAGCTATGTCCCGGAATTGTCTTGAGCAACAGTGGACGTGCTGAGCATTCAATTGCCTACTAGCACAGGCAAACAGCTTTTCACGGAAATTGCTAATAGAAATAATGGTGAAGAAGGTAAATGTGTAATAATATTTTTTATTTAAAAAAAAAAAAAGGAAATGTGCGACTGTCACGCTTTAGAAGAGGCGCATTTATTAATTCATGATTTGAAAATGGAATTTGGTCGAGGGAAATCTCTCATAATTGTATGGAACATTCTTTTTTTCTTAATATATGCCTGTTTTTCCGATTTCTTGGATTAACTATTTAATCCTTACTTCTTACTTTATAATATAATATTTATTATTTTAGCCATGCTGGCCAAATACATTGAGTTGCTACAATACACAGCATACCAATCTATCCATGATCGGACATATGTACATTACATATATTGACATGATATAAGAACGATTTTTTTACCCTATCCTTTACAATATATAATCGTCTATACATTAAATACAATATACTTTGATTATTTTTTCCCTATATGGCAATCTATTTCATTTATTTGACAATGCTATTCTCCCTATTTTACTCTCTCATGCCACCCCTCTCCAGTGATCCACAACCCACGTTTGATCCCTTAACTAAATGAAAATAATTTATCATTAGATACAAATATAAAAATAAATCAAAGACACAATTGTCAGCAGTAGATCAGTTTAAAAAAACGAAAAACAAATAAATAGATATAAAAAAAACACAATAGAATATTCAAAAAACAAAAAAAAAAATATTGAAAAACAAAAAGTTAGTTAAAAGAAAAAAAAATGAATAAATAAGCCAAAACAAAAAAAATAAGTTAAACATTTTAAAAATGTGTGTTACATTTGTAAAATAACACTACCTACGTTTCGGACGGCCCATCTTCAGGGCATATTTTAAAAATAGTTACAAACTTTTGAAATATAGCTTTATACTTAAGTTTTGAATTAGAAAGAAGAAATTTAACTGAGCTGACAAGAAAAAACAAATGAACGTATAATGTAATGTAGGAAGGCAAAATAACAATAATAAAAAAATCAAAACTCATGAAAAGAAAATTTGTAAACTTTAATGTAACAAAAATTTTGTAACTATTTTTATGATTTGCCCTTCAAGATGAAACGTCTGAAACATTGACAGTTTTGATTTATCGGTGTAAGATTA
>NW_027116732.1:469262-476827 GCF_000696795.3 Halyomorpha halys | reverse complement strand
GTATAGACTCCGAGGTACAGTTTTTAAATTAATAGTTAATTAGTAATTAACTTAAAATTTGTATCTTGCATTATACTGCATATATATATATATATATATATATATATGTATATGAAAAAGCATTGCATAGAATAATTTAGCTATAATCATAGAAAATATTATAATGTAATAATATAACTATTTTAAAGCTGCCAAATTTTTGTTTCAACCTCTTTTTACTATTTATTTCTATTACTATTTGAATATTGAGAATGTTATCTAAGAAAATTAAGAATCGCCTACGCCCTCAATAATATTGTATCTAGTCTTTTCTGCACATCACATAATATTAAAATTATTTTACGAATAAGCCTGACTGCCAGAATTTTTATTTGAAATATTCTAGATGGAGCTGTTGATAAGTCTCCAGAGCTATACTGTGAGATTTTTAATCATGGAAGGCGAAGTGAAAACTAACTCTGCTAGCAGTGGCTCGTTACATAACTAGCTTCAGAAATCGCTAAAGGTTAGTCCCACTTAAAGATCTCGTTCTATATTAACTAGCAGTATATATAACATCAATATTATCTCACTATCATCATTAATTACTACTCATATAAGTATATAAATACATATGGATTTTATTTAATTGGAACAAGATAAAGAAAACATATTTTACAATCTTATTATTTTTTTAGTTTGTGCGTAGTTTTTATTTTCACTTACCTATATGCAGAAGATAGAAATATACGTTTTGAGGTCCAAGTAACCAAGTTTCATAAAATGGTCTGTGTTTATGTGAATAGGCTATCTCAAAAATGAAAACTCGTTCGAAACTGAAATTACATATTTAACGGGAGTATATAGTCTGGGGGCACTGTGGTAAGGAACGATGCTACTAACTCAAAGGATCTGGCTGGGCAGAAATTGATTTTTTAGTATACTGTAGCCGTGAGTCAACCCTGAGAGTTCTGAGGTCCACCGAGCCTCATAACTTGGGTACTCTTAATTATGTAGAAATATGGAGTGATTCTGACCAAGTCACCTCCTTCCACAACCGTTAGATTTGTACTACAAAGTACTATAAAGTACCCCTTTATAGGTTGTAGCAGTATAGAATGTTTTTTTAATATGGCTAGGATGTGACAGTAACTTCTGCACTAGCCATTATATTAAATCGATTTTTCAGATGTTTTTTATTTTATCCAAAACGGTTCCAACTATTTTGATTAAACTCCATGAATCAGCGAACAATTAAGTTATATTCAATATCAGATAAGTTTTATCGACATTAAAATAGTTAAACGGGGTTTACATCCCGAGTTTTCAGAAAATCTTCTTATAAAATACCTTGAATTTTCTTTATTTGAAATAAATAATCAGTTCATATTGCTAGAAATAATATAAAATGCATAAATACAAAGAATCTTATGAATAACTAAAGGAGAAATGCCGAGACCTAGTAGTACACAAGAGAAGGGAAGAAAAAAAGGCAGTTATCTCGCCCCAATTTTTGATTACTTTAATGAAAACTAGGTGTAATTACTAGTCAACATTTATGAGTCTGCCAAGTATAGGTAGGGGGAATTAAAGATGGCGGCTGTTTCAAAACGTTAACAAAAATTAATTATTCTTCCGGAACTCTATATCTTTAAAATTACAAACAACACCGAAGAGGACATTATTTAAGGAAGAGTAATTTTGCTGAAATATGAGCTCTAATATAGCTATTTACGTTCAATGGTTTTCGAGATATAGCTTTTTAAAACGCAAAATTACATTTAAAAAAGTACTGAAAGATAAGTAGTTAGTTTATTTATTTTGAGAAATCTATATCTCAGGAACTATGTGAAGTACAGATGTCGATTAAAACTCAAATTAAAGCTAGTTTAATGGACTATAAATAAGTTTATGACCTTTACCTTCATAGGAATAGTAGTTTTCATGATATCTCCTAAAATAAATTGATTTATAGTTGTTCATTACTATAATTTTGAGATTTGAAAAACTTTATTTCAGAAACCATAGGACGTACAGATGTCAGTCAGCATTCAAATTAAAACTAGTTAAATTTACTATAAAATAAATTGTAACGTTTATTTTTGTAGGAGTAGTAGTTTTTATGATATTTGACAAAATAAACTCACAAAATTTTAATTACTGGTTGTTCGTATAAAATGTTTGATTTTTGAAAAAAATATATCTCTAGATCCTTCTCTTGTGTTGTTGCTACTTTTTAAGATAATATATATTACGTTGAAGTTAACTGGTATCTTGAACAGTAATGTAATTATCAGAGATAGGGCTCCGAATGAAAACTTTTTTTTTTCGTTTTGAAACAGCCGCCATTTTTTATTCCCCCTACCTATACTTGGCAGACTCATCAATTTGACTATTAATTATACATAGTTTTCATTAAAGTAATCAAAAATTGGAGTGAAGTACCTGGCTTTTTTTCTCCTCTTGAGCTCTTGTTCTGTAGCAATCTTTCCCGATCTTATGACTGTTTCGTTATCTTTTGTTAAAGTGTATTCTTGGCGTAAACAAAATTTATATGTGTTATCCCTATCTAAAGAAAATCTGAAATATGAGTTTTTAATGCAATAAAATAATAAATAATTTTTTTAATTAATTTTCGCCTTTCCTGTTTAGATTTTTATTTTTTTAAACATCACAAAAATTAGCTAAACTTCGACAAAAGATCTAACCATTTTTAATAAACTTGGTATATAAATGCACAATCAAGTTATCTATAAAATCAGTTAGGTATTATCCTCATCATGGGTGTACCAGTTTATAACTGATATAGCACTACAACAAATATATATACTTTTGATTTCAGTTGCCTTTTCCGTGCTGCAATGTAACCCCTAGTTTTTGGGTACGCTCTTGCTCCTCATCGAAATAGTATACCCAGGCTTAAATGCAAAATTTAAAAAAAAATCTCCTAAATTACCTTCAATTTTGTTCATTTGAAAAAATGACCCATCTCACAATCTTGATAGTCATTAAAAATAGATAAATAAATCTATGAAAGGGTTTGATGATCAACATAATGGTCGTATATGAGCCGTTAACAGAAAAGGTAAATGACAAGTCTTATAATTAATTCACTCTGTATTTTCGTTATGATTAATTACTTAATTAATGACTCTATTAACTATAATATTTGGATTTGGTTGTGACTGAATAGTTTTAATTGAAAACATATTACTTTATTACTTGGGAAACTAGTATCAAGTGTGTTTGAGGAAGAGTTAAATGGGACCTCAAGCTGCTGCCATCTATTGGGAAACATGTAAAGTAGTAGTGTCTCTGTACCCAATTGGACTGTACAGGTTAGAGTATTCTTGCCATGGCAACATCATTTTTGCTCATTCTCAAGAATTCACCATGAGTGAGTAGTTTCACACAACACCCAGGCAAAGGTACAAATGTAGGATGAGGGAACCCGTCTTCAAGCATCATCACCAATCTACCACCAAGTAAAACTGTAATATCTCTCATTATTCTAAGTAATCCCACTCAATTCAATAGTCAAAATCAATTTAAATACTAACCTAACTAATCCATATTTTAAACCATTTTGGTTAAAAGCGTCATTCAAGAAGAATTAATTCGGGTTATATCACCCAGCATTGTATCCCGGTGAATATCTGGATTAAAAACAAATGGATTCTTTTTTTGTATTAAATCAAATTAAATCTGTACCACTACTACCGATGAAGGGTTCAGTACTTTGTAAGTACAAGTGAGAGTACTGTCATTATACCAACGGTCGTGCAAGGGGGTGATTTGGTCAGAATCACGTTTGACCGCCAGATTTTTACCCAATTGAAGGTACCCAATTTAGGAAGCTTTTAGACCCTAGGAGGGCTCCAGAATCCACTTCTAGCTAAACAAAGACTAGGATAAATAATAGGTATTTGAAATAAATAGTTAATTTTCTTTATAAATCTTATAAAATTTTAATTATAGCTTTGAATAATTTTATACATTTACTGCTGAACCAAAAATAATTTTATTGTAATTGTACAGTTCATTGAAATAGTTTGATTTATGTTCAAGGGTAATATCACAAACATTATTAAACATCTTTCATGATGATGTACATTCATTAATACTTCACCAAGTTTCGTTGTTGTATGTTTTATTGTTTAGGGGCAGCAGTTGGAGCAGCAGTCGGTGCAGCAGTTGGAGCAGCAGTTGGTGCACCAGTTGGAGCAGCAGTTGGTCCATCAGTTGGTGCATCAGTTGGTGCATCAGTTGGTGCATCAGTTGGAGCAGCAGTTGGTGCATCAGTTGGAGCAGCAGTTGGTGCAGCAGTTGGAGCAGCAGTTGGTGCAGCAGTTGGTGCAGCAGTCGGTGCTTCAGTCGGTGCTTCAGTTGGTTTAGGTGTAGGAGGCGGCAGTGTGGGCATTACGGAATTTGGTCCACAAGGCAAGACCATATTGAAACGACAGGATTGTTGCACTTCATCGAAGTTCATGCAGTCCGGACAAGATTTCTTAACTTCTTCACCGTTGATGCAATCTAGGTAATCCTTGCAGGACTTGCCATCCCTTCGCTTCACATTCTCTTCACAAGCTGCATCCGTACTCCTCTTACTCCTCGAAGCACCGAAGTGAGTATTGCGCAGACTGCCAATCAGTTGGCACTGCTCAGCCTCATGATCGAAGACCTCTCCCACTCCGCAGTATTTCGTCGAGATCCTGCCGTTCTGGCACTGATAGTAGAGGCTGCTACTGCCCGAGTGAGAGAATGTCTTGCCTTCTTCACATCTCGCTTTGCCGTGTTTGCATTCTAGTCCGTTAACAGTTTCACAGCTTTGTGTTTGGGGGTTGAACTGTTGTCCGATTCTGCATTGCTTCAGGTACAGCCCTCCGTTTTTACATTCCACATATTTGCGACACCGTGATCCATCGACAAGGCTCTTTTCTCCGTCTAAGCAATATGAACTGACAGCGTACACACCTATAATAAAAAAGAAACAATATTGAACATTGTTTTTAATACTTTTCTATTTATTACTATTCAATACCAGGCCATGTTGGGACAAAACTAACAGACAAGTTGAATAAGCTGAAGAATTAATTTCCTTACTATTTTTTTTTTAAATTTATTTATTGATATTTACAACTGTACATAAATACATCAAGTAAATTTGAGGAAAGCATTATGGTATGGTACAAGGATCCAATGGTAGGACTCTAAAAACATTTTTACAATATAAGGTCTCGAAGCCATCTTCTTTTCAGACGCCTCGGAGGATTCTCCGGAATAAAAGAGGAAGCAAGATTAGAAACTAATGGGTTTGAGTGGCTAGTGAGTTTGTAATGGAAGGATTGATATCTGGTTCGGGCTAGATCGGTTACAAATGGAACATTAAGGTCTTTGTGGATGATTTTATTTGTGACAAAGTAGGGAGCATTTAGGATTTTACAAAGGATTGTAAGGATTGGATAAGAGAAGAATTCGAAGGTTTAGTGGAGCCCCAGAGCTCAACGCCGTATGTCCAGATAGGCCTTATAATTGTCATGTAAATCTGTCTTTTGTAATGGATTGGAAGTTTGGACCGTTTGTCTAGTAAGTGCTGTAATAGTCTAAATCGACGTGCAGTTTCCTGTCTTATCAGTCGTGTGTGAGGATTCCAGGCTAGTCGTTTGTCCAGATGTAGTCCAAGGTAGCGGATCTGCTCAACAGGGGTAAGAGCAACATTATTGAAGTATACTGTAGGGCAGTCAGTAGGTTTACGACTTTCCTTTCTATAAAATTCTAGTACCGACACCTCCCTCCTACGATGAAATGAAGAGGGTTTGCCAAAACGCTTAGGCCAAGTGGAGCCAAAAATATGAACCCAACCCTAAAAATTTTCAGCATTATGTTTAGACCTTAATTCAATCGAGCGTACGTATGATACACTAATTATTACTTAATCAATGAGACTTATCAATATTATTAATACTGAATCGTAGATTTATCTCAGCCATTGGTAGATAGCAAAAATAAATGTTAGCAAAATGATTTTAGTCACTTGCATACGTTTACTCCTAACCTCCTAATTCAGTTTATTTATCAGACTTACTTGGAACAAATCAAGAAAATATATAATTTTTAATTCTTATTATTTTATCTCTATATTGATAAAATTTTCCTTGACTACTAATAATATGAATTTTCGTTTTGATTTTGAGGATCTTACTAAAGTTCTAGAACAAACCCTGAGGTAGTTGTATCACAGGAATCTGGAACACTGTATAATAGACAATCGGCATGACTATGCAAACGATAATTTTGCGATACGTCGCTTCGATATAGTTGTCTTATTGACTGATGTTGTCTTACTGACCTCAAGATCCTACAAATATGAATATATTCATAAAAATAAACTATAGAAATTAGATTGATAGATTGTATCCATTAATCATAAACTGAATATTCAATAAAAAAAATAATCCATTAGGTTATAAATTAAAATATTTTTTTTAGAAACCAGAAAAATAACATTTAATATCTATTTATAATTCATTAATAATATTCCCTTTCGAACAGATCCGCTACCTTGGACTACATTTGGACAAAGGACTAACCTGAAATCCTCACACAAGACTGAAAAGACAGGAAATTGCAAGCAGATTCCGACTATTACAGCACTTACTAGACAAACGGTCTAAACTTCCAATTAATTACAAAAGACTGATCTACATGACTGTAATAAGGCCAATCTGGACATACGGAGTTGAGCTTTGGGCTCCACTAAACCTTCGAATTCCTCTCGTACCCTTACAACCCAAAATCTTTCGTAAAATTCTCAAAGCTGCTTACTTTATCACTGATAAAATCATACATAAAGACTTTTATGTTCCATATGTAACCGATCTAGCCCGAACCAGATACGAATCCTTCCATTATAAACTCCCTAACCACCCAAACCAACTAGTTTCTAAGGTTGCTTCCTCTTCCATTTCCGACAATCTTCCGAGGCCCCTGAAAAGAAGATGGCCTCTAGATCAACAGACAATGGCAACAGTCAACTAAAGGACGATCATTTTAAAAATGCATTCCGAACATCACCTCACAAAAATACAACATAACCAAAAGCACCCATTACAAACTTACTCAATTTATTATAGAACACGGATCGACTAACCAATACTTAAAGAGATTTTACTTACAGAAGTCAGACGTATGAAAGTAGGACACAAGAACTGCACAACATTTTCAACACATATTATACGACTGTTAAAATTATTTATAGTTGTTGAAATCATCTCTACTGCTAGTGGACACGTGGCCACTACCCGAACAAATGTATAATAAATCCAAAAAACAAATTATAGAGTTCACTGACAACATAGACATGAATGGATAATGTCTAGCGACAAGCAAAATAAAAAAAAAATGTAATTTTCTTTTTCTTTTCAGTTGTATTTTATATTTTATTCTTCTTTCTATTCTATTTTTATTGTATCTCTCTCTCTATTGCATTCTACATAATTTTGTAACGATATTGTAATAATCTGTACTAACATTTTATATATATAATGGGCTTTTTGCATGGTGTATAAACAAATTACTAAAATATG
>NW_027116732.1:453046-469212 GCF_000696795.3 Halyomorpha halys | reverse complement strand
CAGTAAATAAATATATATGTATATAAGTGTATATATCCGATTATATATGTCCGATGACGGATTGATAAGTATGCTGTGTAATGTAGCAACCCAATATATATGTATATAAGTGTAGTAAGTAAATAAGTAGTAACTTGCCGCAGAGTAGTAATCCAATGTGAAGAAGCCAATTCATCTCAGAGCTGTTTCTTTGCCAATCAGAGCTACCACCTTAAGTAAGCCTTTTATTAATTTGTAGTAGGTATCTTATCTCGAGGAATTGTATTCTAGAATTGTTTTTTCGAGTTATCGAAAGTGCTTTATCAAAGATAACCTTCATTAAAGCCCATTAGTTATCATAATTGTAAAATTGGACGCAACAATCTCGTAATCTTGAGTATCTTCAGCTGCTCAGGCCCAAGTGTGAAATATGGAACGTTGAAATATGTTTCATCCTTAGATATACGTAAAACAAATTCGTTTTATTTTCAATTATATATAATATTTTGGGAGCGAGAAGCTTAGTTGTAAGGCACTGCGCTACTGAATAGAATGACACAGATTCGAATCCGGCCGTAGCAGGTGATCATTTTGTTTCACTGAAGCTGTGAGTCGGTCCTTTGGGTTCTGGAACCCAGATCACCTATTCTGTCCAAATCGCCTCCTTGCACAACTATTTGTCAAGTAACATAACTTCCTTACGAAGAACTGCACCATTGACCCTTCAGAAGGTACACATTTAGTTCATTTTTTAATTTAATATATTAAATTTTAATTAAAAATTAAACTACATGACTGTAATAAGGCCTATGTGGACCAATCCATGCAATCCAAAATCTTCCGTAAAATTCTCAATGCTCCTTACTTTGTTACAAATATAATCATACATAAAGACCTTAATGTTCCCTATGTAACCGATCTAGCTCGAGCCAGACATTATTCCTTCCATTATAAATTCCCTGACCACCCAAATCCACTACTTTCTAATCTTGCTTCCTCTTCCATTCCTGACAATCCTCCGAGGCGCCTGAAAAGAAGATGCCCTCGTGACCTTATATTGTAAAATGCTTTTTACTGGTTTAAACTTCTGGCCAGTTTCTCTACATGCTGTATAATGAGATAAATTTTCTGTACATACATTTTTGTTCTCCATTTAATACATATTTTATTGTGATAAAAAATTCTTCAGAAAATTACAATAATATAACCGAAATAAACAACCAAACTATGATTTACACCGTTATGCGACGCAATCAAACTGAAATCAGTTCTTTATAGGAATTTAAACTGTTTGGTAAAAATTAGAATTTAATTTATTTAGAATTGAAAGAACAAGAAATAATTTTATTTTTCATATACAAAAGACGAATTTTACTCATTTGGTTATTGGTTATTGCTTGAAAAATTACAAATTTTCATCATGCGAACGAATATGTTTTAAAAATCTAGAAATTATTATACGAAAACATGATATTTTTGCAAATTAAATCGGAGATTATGATAAAAAAAAATATAAAACATTATTTAACTTACTACTATTAAGAGAAGGAAATAGATAACAGTTAATTACTATTTGCGTTGTAATTACATTTGTACAACTATCGTTCGTTTTTCCTCATGATTAATACAATCATCAAACTGAAAACTTTGAAGGCTGTATTAATCAAAAACTTTGTATCGTCAGTTATTTATGTATATAATTTTTATTTTGTGATTGGAACTTTTGTTATTAATAAAATATCGGATACTATGTTATGGAATGTGTTTGAAAGAGGTTTTTATAATCCAAATTAAACGTGGATGAATCCTCTAGGTGCAGCTTTATATATTATGTGCTTTGATTTATTTGATGTTCATACTGATTCATTAATATTAAAAAAAAAAGATGATCAGTTTTTATTTTACGGAAAAAAAACGAAAAAAATATTATTGTATATATAGGTAATTTACCATATAATTTAAAATATGAAGGAGAAACTTTGCGGTCAAAATAGTTAACCAACATTCATTATTTTTATTATTATTATTATCATAATTTATTTTATTTTTATTTATTCTTTCGAGACCTTTATTTAATCTTAACTTAATTCTCAATTTTTCGTCGTTTAGTGTGTTAAATTTTGTTTTCCTATATCTGTTTTTCTATTTTTAAGTTCCATTGCGTCCTCCTGTACTTTTTTTACCTTATGGTTTACGTAATTTTTTATACTTATCATTGTTTATTTTATATTAATACTATTTTATCGCTTCTTTCCTTTTTATTTGTATATAATTTTTTTCTAATATTTTTACGTAATATTAACCCTACCATAATATGCCTTATTATCTTACTATTTCAAAATATTCTTAGTTGTTTTTGTATCTGCACACCCCTGATGAAGCCCTACAAAGTGGTGCGAAACGTCGGAAAATAAATAGTGGTTAACTATTTTTGATCTTTTTGTTCGCAACATCATCTTTATATTATATCTTTTATAATTTTTATTTATAATTTATATCTTTTATATTTATATTATATCAGACCATATCTTTATCATCTTCAAATTAACATGATAAAAAAGAATAAAAAGATTATTCTTTTTTATCAAATTAATTTTTTGCATATATTCTGAACTAAAATTTGATAAAAGCTGTTGGATTTTTCAAGTTTTTTTTTAAAAATTGACGATTCTTGTTAGATCTGTAGAATATTGATGAATAAACTTTTATAGTACACCCCTGCAATATCTACATAAAGGTTTCCCCTTAAGGTGAATCCCTAATACAGCGGTTTCAAACTTATTTAACCACGGAGTTATTATTAATATTTTTGGTTCAAAAAATTTTAGTGCCAATATCATGGAACAAAAAATATTTTACTTTTCATAAAGTATTAATAACAAAAATTATTTTATATATTTAATATCACTGTTATCCATGGAGAGGTTTAATATGTAGGAAAATAAGATAACCGTTCATGGTAAATGTTTAAATGTTCTGTATATTTTCTATTCCAATTTTCAATATTTTCATTATTTTTTATTTGATATATAACCTTTACACTTTCTTGAGACTGGTTATTATTGTTTAAATAAATAGATTTTAGTCTCAAAACAATTTATATTTCATAGTCAAAATTCATGAGTCTGCCAAGTATAGGTAGGGGGAATAAAAAATGGCGGCTGTTTCAAAGCGATAAAAAAAAATTTTTCATTCAGAGCTCTATATCTTATAAAGTAAGAACACTAGAAAATCTAAGAGAACATTATTTAAAGAAGAGTAAATTTGCTGAAATATTAGCCCTAAAAGAGCTTTTTACGTTCAATAGATCGACTTTTTTAAAAAGCAAAATTTGTTAAAAATCTTCTGAAAGATTGGTTGTTAGCTAATTTATTTTGAGAAACCTATATCTCAGGAACTATGAGACGTAGAGATGTCAATTAGCACTCGAATTAAAACTAGTTTTACGTACTATAAAGTATTTTATGACCTTTACCTTCGTAAGAATAGTAGTTTTCATGATATTTCCTAAAACGAATTGATTTATAGTTGTTGATTACCATAACTTTGAGATTTGAAAAACTTTATTTCAGAAACCATTGGACGTACAGATGTCAGTCAGCACTCAAATTAAAACTAGTTAAATTTACTATAAAATAGTTTATCTTTGTAGGAGTAGCAGTTTTTATGATATTTGACAAAATAAATTCACAAACTGTTAATTTCTAGTTGTTCGTATAAAATGTTGGATTTTTGAGAAAAAATATATCTCTAAATATATAAGTCGCACATATGTCTCCCAATATTCAAAATAAAGGAAATCTAACATACTATAAAGTAGTTCATGACACTTATCTTCGTAGGGGTAGTAGTTTTTATGATATTCACATATGAATATATATTTATTTATAGCTCATTAAGTTAGCTTTAATTTGAGTGCTAATAGACATCTGTACGTTTTTGAGATATAAATTTTTCATAATAAATACACTAACTACTGATCTTTCAGTACGTCTAATACAACATTTTAAAGAAATTTTGCTTTTTAAAAAGCTATATCTCGAAAACTATTTAACGTAAATAACTCTATATTTTAGCAAACTTGTTCTTCTTTAAATGATGTTCTCTTAGGTTTTCTTGTGTTGTTCCTACTTTTTGAGATATAGAGCTCCAAATGAAAAATTAGTTTTTTTTATCGCTTTGAAACAGCCGCCATTTTTTATTCCCCCTACCTATACTTGGCAGACTCATCAGTTTTGACTACTAATTATACATAGTTTTCATTAAAGTAATCACAAATTGTGATGAGATAACTGCCTTTTTTCTCCTCTTGGAATCTTTTACTATTACATAGTCGTCTTTCTTCTAAGGTGCCCTCTAAAGTACTTTAAGGTATTACCTTCAGAAACAACTCTTCGGTAAACCAGCTTTATCGTTCTGAAGAGTCGATGTCCCTAACTATTTTAAGTATTGGCTAATTCATCCCTAAGGAAACGTCAGCAGACATATACAAATTATGGTTGCCAAGATACCAAAAAAACAGACGATTCTCTCTACATAACAGATCAATTAACATATCCACATAACATTACATTATCACCGGTTTTATGTATCTGTTTATTATATACCAAGTTCGATTAAATGATTTGACTATCTGCTAACAGGTTCAGCAACAACCGAGCAGTGAATAACAGAAATCTTGAAGAGCATGCGTCATATCAGATAGTACTAATTGATCAATTGCAATTTTATTACATCAAATCTTATTTTAACTAGATTACAAAAGAATTTCGATATTGTGGTCGGTTGGGAATGTCGCAATAATGGATGCTGACACACTCATTAACAAATTATTATTTGGGTGAGAGAAGGAAAAAAAGAAAGGGAGAACTGAATTGAAACCGATATACAGAAATATTTGGAAGCAAGAGGGTTTGTAGCCGAGGGAGTTAAACGATTGTCTTGTGACTGTAGCGGTGCCAGAGATGTGGACTTTTATTTCTGTAGCGGTCCTACGAAATGAAAACTTGACCCCCACCATGGGGTAGGAATAGGGTAGGAACCTGTAGATACCTTTAAGGGGCCTCTACATGGTGGCCAAGCCATGGCGAACTCAGACATACGCGAGTGGATGGGTGGCTTGTACGTGTTGGCCTAAGCTCCGTCGAGAGTCGGTTTTTTGGACACAGATCAAAGGGGTTCGTGAGAGCGCTCGTGTAGCATCTTCACCATTGTTCTTTGTCTAGTTGCAACTGAGAGCTGTTAGGAGGTTAAAGGTGTTTGTTGGTACTTTTTATAATAAGTTTTATATTTAATCTTATTTATTTATATTTAATTTCCTTTCATTTTCTTTTTTTGTAACAAAAATAATACAATTCCAGTGCAATAGCTGAAACCACTAGTACGTCCGCCATGCTTGCCTCTCTGAATAACACTGACATGTGGATGGCCCGCCCTTTGTTTGCCGAGCATTTGTACGAGCCTCCGATTCGTGGTGATCCACTTTTAGATACATATGAGCAGGAAGGGAGTTGTCGGATTTAAATAATCCGATTTTTTTTCGTTTCCTTTTTGGTCCTGCATAAAGTTGGGGTGAGGAGTCTCATACTTTGATGCCCCCATCGCTAGGTACACTAGAAGACTCGGCGACTGCGATTCCACCTAATATTATACATGGCGGCATGCAAGCTGCCTGACTCGTCCCTACTTCCAGGGCTCTGGTTCATAATGAAAGCTAATAGTATTTGTCTATATACAATAGTATAGAAATAAGGTGATAATAATACTAACATTGTAGCTCAGTGGTTGGGCACAGTCTTACCATTCTGAGGGCTATTGGCGGTGCCGGTTTGAATCCCGTCTGGGGGATTGTCATTTTCATTGAGTGGCGGTCTCACAAAAAAAGTTCGATCCCCAACCATGGTGAAAATAACCGGAATATGGAAAATTCCAATGCCATTAAAATATAAAACAAAAAAAATTAATATATATAAGAAGATGGTCGGGGTTGCGGTCAAAAGAGAAACAAAAACAGTTTACAACTATTTATTTTCCGACGTTTCGCCCCACTTTGCAGGGCTTCATAAGGGCTAAAATGATACAATGATAGGAATAAAAATACAAAGATAAGATACAATGAAAAGAATAAAAACAAGTAACAAAGGCAAGAGTAAAAGTTTTATATAAAAATACGTAAAATATAAAGCTAAAAAAGTACAGGAGATGTATATAAAACAAAAACAATACGGAAATATAAATAAGGTATGTTCTCCTATCTTGCTCTTTGCTCATTTATTGTCATTTTATATCATTATTATTATTTATTTATTTATTTTTATTTCTATTATTCTTTCATGACGTTTATTTTATCTCTGTATAGTTTTTTTTTCCGTAATGTTTTTGTTTTATATGCATCACCTGTACTTTTTTAGCTTTATATTTTACGTATTTTTATATGAAACTTTTACTCTTGCCTTTGTTACTTGTTTTTATTCTTTTCATTGTATCATTTTGTATCTTTTTAGCCCTGATGAAGCCCTGCAAAGTGGGGCGAAACGTCGGAAAATAAAATAGTTGTAAACTATTTTTGTTTCAATTTTGACCGCAACCCCAACCGTCTTCTTATATATCAATTTTTACGGTCAAATATATATACATATATATAAAAAAAAATTAATATTTATTTTTTCACAATAGGGAAGACTATTGGTAATATTACAGGAGTTAAAAAGAACTGAAGTACAAGTTGGTATAATTCTGTTAAGTTAAAGCGACAACACTAATAGTATTTGGTTGTACTTTATTATGAAAAAGGCCCAGGGCTGATCGGAGGACAAGCTGGCCTGCCTTTGATTTGAGAAAAGCGTTTTTCATAGACACCAGGCGAAATCCACTACTGTCTTCTGTCTTCAAAATTTTCGCCCACTGACACCACTGCTCAACCTGGACAATGGAAGCGATATAGAACAGTGGCGAAGATGTTACTAGATAAACAATGATAATATCTTAATATATGGGACCACCAAGGCTCTGTTCATATTTTGTATTACTAAATAATGATCATTTTTACTAACCTATCAATCCATTTACACCTACAGAGATTTAATTATGGTCTGGAACAATATACATGTGTTCAGTCATAAGCAGTACAATCCCTTTATTTCCACTAATTAAGGAACATTACAGAACACAATCAGGGTTTCTACAATAAGGCGCGAGCAGGCCCTCATGTAAACAAGAGAAAGAAAGGACTTCCACAAGATAGAGAGGGGTGCAGGTGATGTCTTAATGCGGCAAAGTCTAGTACCGGGTTGTAGTGCCTGCGAAGGCGATGAACAGAATAAAAAGTTATATTACTCCTAATTTTCATGTAACCTATTATTAAAAAGGTAACGATGGGAAAAAAGTAACTTGGTTATTTATTCTGTTATATTTACATAATAATAGTTTTTGAGCATTTTTTTTTTTATTATTATTACGGGCAACCTACGGCATCTGAAAGGTTGAATTGGAAGGGCTGCCATAATGTAGGCAATACTGGCTCCGTCTGAATTGAATTGGAGGGGCTCCCATCAGAAAGGCACTACCAGCGCCCATGTGGCCAGCAACAAAAGCTTGCCTTCTCCAGCGCTCTCGGTGGCAAGAGAAGAAACCTGCACTAGAGAGCCATCTTGTCCTTTGCCAGAAGCAGCAATTCTTCTTTGTTTTACTCATCAGGAAAATCTACCATGAGTGAGTAGAATTCCTGGAGTTGTTCCCGGAAGCAGAGGAGAGGGAGGAAGGAATCATGGAGTAATTCCACCTAATTCAACAATTAACATCACACCATTATCAACTACCTCATTATATCTACAGTTTTCCATAGCCCAGTTATTCTAAATTAATTAAAAATCTAACCATAAATGTATTCTTTCAGCCACCCCCTATACTTGTAACTTAGATAATAAAATTTTATTTTCATTTAATCATATGTTATTTTTCACATTCTATATCACATATTACAGTCCACTCCAACCCAACCAGCCAACCAAAAGTGAAGAGATGCTTCATACAATTTGTATAATTGTGTAATTTATAATTTGTAAATAAAACAAGAAATAGTTTAATTTTTTTTAAAACTATAATCAAGCAACATATTTATAATTGTATAAATGTTAAAAATATAAACACAACAGCATTGGCCCAAAAAAGCAAAACACTAAATCAAAGTATTGATCATAAAAAACTCAATAAATATTAGAAACAGTAAATCAACCATAAGTAAGGAAATAATTGATAAAAAACATAAAACATGTTGTCAATTTTAAAAAATATACAAATAATTTAAAGTGCCCATTACACATATATTATAAATTAATGAAAAATACATAGGAAACCATCTAGTTTATATTATTTTACATAACATTAATTTTGGAATGAAGGAATTTCATAGATGTAACCACAGAACTAAACAGAAATTTCATCTGTTAATAAATAGAGGTAGTAAATATAAGCATAGAGGTAGTTGTTGATTGTTGCTTAAAGGCGTAAAACAACCAGAGGGTTTTCATCAACGCCTATGGCATGATAAAAGTAAAAAAGAAATAAATAAAAAAGAAAGAAAAAATGATAAAAATAAAAATAAAAATCGAAGAGGAGTTATAATTTATAAAGAAGGCGATGTGCTTTTAAAAATTCAAATACTAATACAATTTTAGCTTCCTCATCTGTGAGAGCTTCTGATAAATTTGGGGTCAGTCCTATCCTGTTTATTGTTGGCAAATAGTGAGTACATTCTTCAGAAATATGTCTAATCGTAAGTATGGACTGAGAATATTTGCATATTGGAGGTAGCAGTTTTCTGATCAGTTGAGAGTGCGTGAGGAGAGTATTCTCAAGCGGGTTAGAGCAACTTTCTTCCTACGGCTGATACGGTAGGATGCGGATGGATCATAGAGGTAGTTTATTGGTTATCAGTATTATCAGGCTAACCTTAGAAACAATGCAAACAATGAAGTTTAAGAACATTCTCCTATTTCTAAACATGTTAGATTTATTTTAACAAAGTAGATATTATATTTTAAATGCGTAAAAATAGGAATAGTTGTTAATTATATATGAAATTATATTTTTAAAAAAATTAATAATAGGTTATGTGTAAACTCGCACTCTCGTTCATGACCAGGAGAGAGGTTACTCCTAGTGCAAGAGCCATAGAGGAAAAAAAAGTCAGTTATTTCACCTCAATTTTTAATAAAAACTATGTATAATTACTAGTCAAAATTCATGAGTCTGCCAAGTATAGGTAGGGGGAATAAAAAATGGCGGCTGTTTCAAAACCTTAAAAATAATTAATTTTTTATTCGGAGCTCTGTATTTTTAAAACTACCAACAACACTAGGAAATCTAAAAGAACATTATTTAAAGAAGAGTAAATTTGCTGAAATATTAGCCCTAAAAGAGCTATTTACGCTCAATAGTTCTCGAGATATAGCTTATTAAAAAGCAATATTTCATAAAAATGGTGTACAGGACGTACTGAAAGATCAGTAGTTAGCGAATTTATATTGAAAAATCTATATCTCATAAACCATTTGACGTACAGATGTCTATTAGCACTCAGATTAAAGCCAGTTAAATGTGCTATGAAGTAGTAGGTTTTATGATATTTGATCAAATAAATTAATTTATAGTTGTTAGGACAAATTTTCTTTTGCCAAATTTATATTAATATGCGAATATCATGAAAAATACTTTCCCTGCGAAGTTAAGTATCATGAACTAATTTATCGTAAGTTAAATTTTCTTTATTTTGAGTACCCGCAGACATATGTGGGTCTTATGGATATAGAGATATATTTTTTCAAAATTTCAACATTTATATATGAACAACTAGAAATTAACATTTTGTGAGTTTATTTTGTCAAATATCATAAAAACTACTACTCCTACAAAGACAAACATTATTAACTATTTTATAGGAAGTTTAATTAGCTTTAATTTGAGTGCTGGCAGAAATCTTTACGTTAAATGGTTTCTGAAATAAAGTTTATCAAAACTCAAACTTAATTTAATCGACAACTATAAATCAATTTATTTTAGGAAATATCATGAAAACTACTATTCCTACGAAGGTAAAGGTCATAAACTACTTTATAGTACGTTAAACTTGCTTTAATTTTTGTGCTAATAGACATCTATATGTCACATAGTTCCTATATATTCCTATATAGTTCCTGTATATAGTCAAGAGAGATAGTTCACCGTGGATGACTTATATGTGGTCATAAGTTACTTCAACTTTTTTGTGCAATTTTGTGTTTTAATTTGACATCCATTGCTAATATTGATTCAACAAAGTTATTATTTGGCAATTTAATAATATTATTATTTTTGATATTTCTTAATTATATTTCTTGATTATATTCTTATTTAACATCTTGAATATCCTCCGTATTTTAATACGTATTGCTATATATAAAGATAACCAATTTTTATTTAACATCTTGAATATCCTCCGTATTTTAATACGTATTGCTATATATAAAGATAACCAATTTTTATTTAACATCTTGAATATTTCGGTGGATGTATAGTTTTAGTTTTATTATAAAAAAATAATTCATAAAATGTAGGTTCCCATGGGACTCTGACCAAGTACTTAAGAAATTCTTTCAAAAAACCGCATAAAAGTTCAGTATGGTTGTATTTTAGCTAATAATCGTCCAGCTTAGGTAATTGTTTTTTTTTCCATTTATAGGAAAATTAATCTAATGTTTAATTCAATAAATTATTTAATGAATACGAGGAACCTGTAGTTTTTTTCATTGTAAAAGACATTACTTGAATACAATAATTGGATTTCTTTACTAACCCATGTAGACTCTATTTAGATAGTTGGATGGTTTGAGAGCCATTAGGAAAAAACACCCAAAACGTTTTCTTTTGAACTTATGTTACGTTCTTTACATAAGGAAGTGAATATCTCTAAAGTTATTGAACCAATTCAGTGTTGGTATTGAACACACACTTGAAACTAAAGGTATTGAACCAGTGGGCTTCTTCCATGTTATCTTCTAACTATACTTTATTTTGTATCCTGTCCTGATTCATCCTATTGAGTTTAAATGCAAATATAAAGGAAAATGTATGTATAGTACCTTAACAAAACCATAATTTATTAAAATTTATTTACCAGGAGGAATCGCAGGGAATGAACTAGCCGGGAATGCAAGAGAAGCACTCGCGCTTCCGGGACAGGGTAAAGCAATTTTAACTCCATCATAAATGAGCAAACCTCTTGGAAAGGAAGTCAAAGGCAAATGGCAATCTTTGTGGAACGAAAGCCCAAGGAGTAAATTAAAAAGTATCTCAAGCCCTGGGGTACCTCCAGTCGCAAATGCTGGAGAGAGGAGGTCGTAATGGCCAGGCTGAGAATAGATCACACGAGGCTCACCCACTCTTATCTTATATCAAAAGAAACGCCTGTAAACGAACTGCCAGTATTGCAACAACAATCTGACAATAAGCCATATTTTCCAAGAATGCCCATATTTTACACCACACCTCAATAGCTTAGGACTAAATCCAGATATTTCAAAAACCATTGGAGACGATGATAAAGCAATAAAATTAGTGTTTCAGTTTCTAAAATCACAACTTTTACTGACAAAAATATAATATTGAACGGAAAAAAAGTAATAATAAATAATCAAATTAAAAAATAAAAATAAATTAAACGAATATAAGCCAAATTAAATAAAATATAAATGGCGTTGATGACCAATGAAGTTTGGTGCCACTAAACAAAAACAAACAAACAAACCATAATTTATAAATATATTTGATTTATACTTTAGTCATATTTGTTTTCCTTTAAAATAATATCTTATAATTTTTTAATGTATTAATATTTAGTGTATGTATGTAATCAAAAAAATTTAAAACTGTTGTCATTCTCTACAAAATGGTTATTACAAAATTATGTTCTTAAGCTTTATTGTAAGTTGATGGAATAATATTTACAAAAATTTTTGAAAAAAAAATGCTATTAGAACAAGTAAGTAATTAAGATCCAAATAATAAATATTTTTGTTATAATTAATTATTATTGTCATTTAAGTCGCGCAGACGACTTTGTTCCATAAAGTATATACACATTCTTTCTTGACTGCATCAAATTTTCGGTACCAACCGAAGCAGGAATCATTAACCCATACGCCTTTTTTACAAACTTTATATGCTTTGCAATCGGGATCAACTAGCCCAATCTTTTCTCCTTCCTTGCAAGGGGCAACAGTGGAAGTGGGTTCTGGTGTAGTTGTTGGAGGATCAGTGGGTTCAGGTGTAGTTACAGGGGGTAGTGTTGGTGGATCAGTGGGTTCAGGTGTAGTTACAGGCGGTGGTGTTGGTGGGTCAGTGGGTTCAGGTGTAGTTACAGGCGGTCAGTGGGTTCAGGTGTAGTTACAGGCGGTGGTGTTGGTGGGTCAGTGGGTTCAGGTGTAGTTACAGGCGGTGGTGTTGGTGGATCAGTGGGTTCAGGTGTAGTTACAGGAGGTGGTGTTGGTGGGTCAGTGGGTTCAGGTGTAGTTACAGGAGGTGGTGTTGGTGGGTCAGTGGGTTCAGGTGTAGTTACAGGCGGTAGTGTTGGTGGATCAGTGGGTTCTGGTGTAGTTGTGGGTTCCTCACAGGGTGTTTTAAAAGCGTAACTACAACTTAGAGTCTTGTCGTCGAAGTTCATACAGTCCGGACAGGACTTTTTCACTTCTTCCCCATTGATGCATTCTACATAACCCCTGCATGATTTCCCACTTCTTTGTTTGCTGCCTTCCTCGCAAGCTTCATCGGCATTTCTCTTAGCTCTTTTCAATGCTGAATGTTGGAAAACATCATTGAACCGACAATATTGAAGATGAGGATCGAAGATCTCTCCGGTTCCGCAAACCTGTACGGAGATCCTCCCATTGGTACACCGGAAATAAAGGTTGGTGCTCCCCGGATGGGAGTAAGTTCTGTCTTCTGAGCACCTAGCAACATCATTGCACCTCCCCACTTCTGTTATGGATGCGCACCTCAGCTTGTTTGAATCGAAAAGTTGTCCAAATTTACATTCCTTTAGGTGCCAGGATCCGTTGACACATTGCGCATATCGGCGACATCTTGTTCCTTTGACCAAGTCCAGACTTCCATCTTGGCAGGCTGACGCTACAGCGCAGGCACCTGGAAAAGAAAGAGTTTTTGTAAGAAGAAAGTAGTTCGCCTTCGATATCTCTATTTCTACAACTAATTATTTAACATTTAATGTGCCCAATCAAACCGAAACAAGAATTAACAATAAATAAACTATAAAATATAGTAGCAATAAAATTACTAAACTATATTTTCAACAAGTAATAAATCACAAGTTTTTGAGAACTGTTGAAAGCTCTAAATCACATCTAATTTATTTTAATAAATCTGTTTTTTATTGCTTTAGTTATAAATCGGCTTGCTGTGAACGTTTATGACACTTATCTTCATAGGAGAAGTAGTTTTTATTATATTTACATATGAATATAAATTTGGCAAATGAAAATTTGTCCGAACAACTATATATCAATTTATTTTAGCAAATTTCATGTAAACTATTACTCCTACGAAGATAAACAACATAAACTACTTTATAACTCATTAAACTAGTTTTAATTTGAGTTCTAATAGAAATCTGTACGTCAAATGGTTTTTGAGATATAAATTTTTCAAAATAAATTCATTAACTACTGATATTTTAGTACGTCCCATACAACATTTTTATGAAAAGTTGCTTTTTAAAAAGCTATATCTCGAAAACTATTTAACGTAAATAACCCTATTAGGACTCATATTTTAGCAAATTTACTCTTCTTTACATGACATTCTCTTAGGTTTTCTTGTGTTGTTCCTACTTTTTAAGATATAGAGCTCCGAATGGAGAATTAGTTTTTTTTATCGCTTTGAAACAGCCGCCATTTTTTATTCCCCCTACCTATACTTGGCAGACTCATCAGTTTTGAATAGTAATTGTACGTAGTTTTCATTAAAGTAATAAAAAGTTGGGGTGGGATTGAGATTGGGGTGGGGTGAGGGGGCCTTTTTTCCCCTCTTGGGCTCTTGTGTTGCTCGGGACTTCGAGTATAGTTAGAAAATTCAATAAAATTTAAAGATTAATTTGTTCTAGCCTCACCCTTGACCTAGGTTCGGGTGCTACTTCCGATGGAAACCAAGAATAAGGAAAATTTCTAAATAATAATAATAATTAGAATAGAACAGTCATTTTTAAAGTCAATTCTAGCTTGAAAATTTTATATTGTAATAGGAAGTTATAAGGGAGCAGGAGCTAGCTAGTTCTGACCGGCACTGCCGGTATTGTAAATCTCCTCTAACATCCTACTCTCCTTCTTCAAATCTTCAAATCTTCAAATCTTCAAATCTTCAAATCCCTTCATACTCCCGAACACGTCGGTATGAATATTCCACTTCAAAATATTGAATCGCCAAAACAAGTTTAAAAATATAACAAGCAGTAAATTAGAGTATTCCTTAAACCATCTAGTACAAGAGTTCAACAGGAGAAAAAATTTCACCCCAATTTTTTATTACTTTAATGAAAACCATGTATAATTACTAATTAAAATTGATGAGTAGGGGGATTAAAATTGTATAGGTAGGGAGAACATAATAATAAATGCTGGCTGTTTCAAACAGTTTAAAAAATAAGTTTTCTTTCGGAGCTCCTTATCTTTAAAATTATCAAGAACACAAGAAAATCTGATAAACTATTATTTAATATAGTGTAAATTTGCTGAAATATGCTGCCAAAATAGAAATATTTACGTTCAATAGATCTCTATCTTCTTATATAGCTTTATAATTTGCAACATTAAAAAAAATGCAGTTTTCAGGATTTTTGCTGAAATAAATTGATTTGTAAAAATATTCATGTGTAAAATGTATATTGATATTCGAATATCATAAAACCTACAACCCCATCGAAGATACGAGTAATAAACTGCTTTAGGGTCGCCCGTTGGGGCCTCACTTAGGGGTTAGGCGCAAGTGTATCGTTCTGAGATCTGTGGGCGGCACCGTTTCGAATCCGGCCTGGGGTGTTGACTTTTTTCATCAAGTGGCGATCCCAAAAAATGAAAAACTTGACTCCCCACCATAATTAGAATAGGTTGGTCAAGTCACCTGTAGATAACCAGGTAAACATTACCTTCGCTGGCCTTAAAAAATAAAAAAACAATTACTTTATAACACATTAAACTAACTTTAATATGATGCTGGCAGACATCTGTACATCTAATAATTCCTTAGATAATGTTTTTTATAAATCATAAAATTCTGTCAGAACGACTAGAAATTAATATTTT
Organism: Halyomorpha halys; assembly: GCF_000696795.3. Lineage (NCBI taxonomy): Eukaryota > Metazoa > Arthropoda > Insecta > Hemiptera > Pentatomidae > Halyomorpha > Halyomorpha halys. The sequence continues at coordinate 453,886 of NW_027116732.1, read as the reverse complement.
GGGAATTTATTTTGTTAAATATCGTGAAAACTACTACTCCTATGTTAACGTTATAAACTACTCTGAAGTTTATTAAACTAACTTTGATTTGAGTGCTGGAAGACATCTGAACGTCACATAGTTACTGAGATATATTTTTCATAATTCAAAATTTTTATCCAAACAGCTAGAAATCAACATTTTGTCCAATATCTTGAACAATCCTACTCCTACAAAGATAAACGTAATAAACTACTTTATAGTACATTAAACTAGCTTGAGTGTTAATAGACATTTGTACGTCGGATGGTTTTTGCTATATAAATTTCTCAAAATAATTTAACAACTGATTTATTTATGAAATGTTGCTTTTTAAAAAACTATATCTCGAGAACTATTGTACGTAAATGGCTATATTAGGGCTTATATTTTGAAAAATTGACTCTTCTTTAAATGATGTTCTATGAAGTTTTTTTAGTGTTGTTGTTAATTTTGGAGAGCCCCAAGAGAAAAATTTATTAAAGGATTAATATATTTTGTAAGTTTTTTAAAATTATTTTTTAAGGTTTTATTCTATGTACCAAACTATATAAAATCGACTGTCCAATAGCCTAGAAACATGTTTTTCTCTATAATGGAACGCCAAAGATATTAATTGTTTTGAGTAATTTACATAACGTCCTTAAACTTTTATATGTAACATAAATCTTCGAGAAAAAAAAAAAAGGAAAAAAATTTATAAAGAAAAGAAAACTTTATTTTCATATTCACAGATTTTAGTAGTTATCCATTTTTGAAATTTTTAATTATGTGTCTTTTCAAATTACTGGAGGGGTGATACTTCAAAGACCGCCGTTCGCA
>NW_027116732.1:441204-452996 GCF_000696795.3 Halyomorpha halys | reverse complement strand
TCTTATATTCAGAATATTATATAGATATACTTAATATACTAAATTATATTATATAATATAATTTAGTGCAGATACAAAATATACTACAGAATTTTGATTTCTCCAGTTTCGATATTATTGTTATATTTTTATTTTTATTATATTTAATTTTTTTCCGTATTTTACGATAGTATTTTCTACTTTCCTTATGAAGAAAACAGAATTTTCAACGAATCTATCAATTTGAGTACTTGAGTTAAAAAAATTTTTTGGTCATAAGTCTGGTTATGTTCCTTTAACACTTTTTGAAGGGACTAATACATTTTGTAAGTTATTTATTTTTATTTTTTTAAAGGTTTTATTCTATGTACCAAACTATGTAAAATCGACTGTCCAATAGCCTAGAAACATGTTTTTCTCTATAATGGAACGCCAAAGAAAATGATGGATAAAGCTTAGAGTATTTCACATAACGTCCTTTAACTTTTATATGTAACATAAATCTTCGAGAAAAAAAAAGGAAAAAAATTTATAAAGAAAAGAAAACTTTATTTTCATATAACTTTAATGTTAAACATTTGATCTTTATTTGTTAACGCAACAGGGAATTTGTAAAGAAATCAAGTTCTGAAAAAATAAATAAATTGGACTAGTTTTAGGAAAGGTCTTCCTGTTTTTTTTTTGTTTTTTGTTTTTTTAATCATATTAATTGATTGAACTTTCGTATTTCAATTTATTTTTGTTTTTTTGGTTTCCTTCACCATGGTGACTGTTGTTTATATATTAGGAATATGCTGAAATCATTTAAAAAGTCACTATAGAAATGAACGTAATTGTCTTTTAATAACCCCGATTTTTTTCCGTATTTCACGATATTATTTTCTATTTTTCTTATCATGAAAACAGATATTAATTGCTTTGAGTAATTTACATAACGTCCTTTAACTTTTATATGTAACATAAAGCTTCGAGAAAAAAAATGTATAAAGAAAAGAAAACTTTCTTTTCATATAACTTTAACAGTAAACATTTTATCTTTATTTGATAGCCCAAAAGGGAATTTGAAAGGAAATAAAGTACTGTATAAAATAAAAAATAAATAAATTGGACTAGTTTTAGGAAAGATCTTTGAGATTTAAGAATAATTTATAATATTTTCGAGGGTCCTGGTTTTTTTGTTTTATTAATATGATTAATTAATTAATTGAGCTTTCGTATTTCAATTTATTTATTTTTTTTTGGTTTTCTTCCCCATGGTGACAGTTTTTTATATATGAGGTATATGCTGTAATTATTTGAAAATTCACTATAAAAATTAAAATGATTGTTTTTCAATAACCCCGATTTATTTATTTAAGTCTAGTTTATAACGAACAATGGATTTACAAATGTTATGTAAGTCATAATAGTATCTTATTCAAAGATTCAGTTCCAAGGAGTTCTTTCATTTAAAATATTTCCATTAAAAGCAATTATGTATATAGACATAGATTTCTCACAAAAATTGTTTCGAGAAATCACATCAAAGTGACACTCAAAAATTTAAAAAATTTATTTTTCTTAACAGTTTGAAACAGCCGCTAATTTGTACCATATACTTGGCAGACTCATTAATTTAGAATAGTAATTATAATTTTTTAATATTAAAGGAAGATGGTCTAGGTTTAGTTAAAAAAAAAACTCAAATGGTAATTAATGTATATAATATGAGCCTCTATGGCTTCATGCAATCCTCATACAAGACTGAAAAGACAGGAAACTTCTCGTCGATTCCTACTATTACAACATTTACTAGACAAACGGTCTAAATTGCCAATCCATTACAAAAGACTGATCTACATGACTGTTATAAGGCCTATCTGGACATGCGGAGTTGAGCTTTGGGGCTCCACAAAACCATCAAATTCCTCCCGAATCCAATCCTTACAGTCCAAAATCCTTAATGCTCCTTACTTTGTCACAAATCAAGTCATCCATCAGGACCTTAATGTTGCCGATTTGGCCAGAACCAGATAACATTCCTTCTATGATAAACTTCCCAACCACCTAAATCCACTGGTTTCTGACCTGGCTTCTCCTTCATTACCTAATAATCCGTAATAATGAAATGTAATAATGCGTCTGAAAAGAATATGGCCTCGAGATCTTCTCCTCTAGAAATGTTATTGGAGTTCTATCAATGGATAGATTCTCCACATGTTTGTATCATGTCACTATGTCGCCTACAGCAAAGTAACTTGTATGTATTTGTATACAGTTGTAAAAAAAAAAAAAAGGCGGTTGACAGCTGGTATAAGCATTCCTATGTTCAGTAATTAATGCTGAAAGAACAATGATATAGGCAGGTTGGTGGTCACAGTGTGCTTTGTTCAAATTACAAGAAAGTTGTGGGTTCAAATCCCCTCCGGATTAATCAATATTTTTTTCTCGAAGGCTCCAGGAAATAAGAAAACTGTAACCAACCTATGCTGCGATAATTTACTGCTTTCTTTGAAAATGGTTTGAAACGATCTATCCGCTATCTTGAGTGTCAATTTGCGTGATTTCTCGAAACAATTTTTTTGAGAAATCAATGTCTATATACTCAGAATTGCTTTTAATGGAAATCTTTTAAATGACAGAACTCCTTAGAACTGAATCTTTGAATAAGATACCATTATTTCTTACATAACATTTGTAAATCCGTTGGCCGTGATGAACTCAAATAAATAAATCGGGGTTATTAAAAAACAATTATTTTAATTTTTATAGTGAATTTTCAAATAATTACAGCATATACCTCATATATAAAAAACGGTCACCATGGTGAAGGAAACTAAAAAAAACAAAAATAAATTAAATTTCGAATGCTCAATTAATTAATATGATTAAAAAAAAAACAGGACCCTCGAAAATCTTAATAATTATTCTTAAATCTCAAAGATCTTTCCTAAAACTGGTCCAATTTATTTATTTTTTATTTTATACAGAACATAATTTCCTTACAAATTCTTTTTGGGCTATCAAATAAAGATAAAATATTTACTGTTAAAGTTATATGAAAAGAAAGTTTTCTTTTCTTCATAATTTTTTTCCTTTATTTTTTTCTCGACAATGTAACATAAATGTTACATATAAAAGTTAAAGGACGTTATGTGAAATACTCTAAGCTTTTTCTATCATTTTCTTTGGCGTTCCATTATAGAGAAAAACATGTTTCTAGGCTATTGGACAGTCGATTTTACATAGTTTGGTACATAGAATAAAACCTTAAAAAAAAAATAAATAAATAACCTACAAAATGTATTAGTCCCTTCAAAAAGTTTTAAAGGAACATAACCAGACTTATGACCAAAAAATGTTTTTAACTCAAGTACTCAAATAGATAGATTCGTTGAAAATTCTGTTTTCGTCATAAGGAAAGTAGAAAATACTATCGTAAAATACGGAAAAAAATTAAATATAATAAAAATAAAAATATAACAATAATATCGAAACTGGAGAAATCAAAATTCTGTAGTATATTTTGTATCTGCACTAAATTATATTATATAATATAATTTAGTATATTAAGTATATCTATATAATATTCTGAATATAAGATGAATATATACCCCAGTACTTTAATTAAATTTACTAAATGAGATGCGAATAAGGAATTTCTTGTTAAGTACGACTTAAGAGTCTTTAGTTGTGCGAACGGCGGTCTTTGAAGTATCACCCCTCCAGTAATTTGAAAAGACAAATAATTAAGTATTTCAAAATTGGATAACTACTAAAATCTGTGAATGTTTTGGTAAAATATTTCACTCGAAGAGTTAAAATTCAAATTTTATTCAACACTAATACCTATAAGGTTAAGAAATTAGTACTTTATGGATTTAATGTTGTGGAGTCATTCAACTGCGTTTTATCGAAATCGGATCAACGGTTTGTGCGATTATATCCCAACTCAATTTGAGTGAAGGCCCCGAGTCAAATTCACCATCGCATTCAAACAATCAAATCGATATATCGAAACAATAATTACTAATTATCAAACATAGTAATAATACTTCGATATATGTGCAAATATATATTGATATCTCGATATTTAACTAATGATAATATCTATATTATGATATGAAATAACGAACTCGCTTCTCTAATGTTTTAAATGTAAAATGCTATTAATAAATGACACGATATTTTTTTTCAGTTCAGCATGAGCACAAGCTTGGTGGAGTAAAAAATTTTAGTGTGGAAGTAAAAAATTTTAGTGTGGAAGTAAAAAATTTTAGTGTGGAAGTAAAAAATTTTAGTGTGGAAGTCAAAAATTTGAGTTGCCAAATGATAATAGGTAAGAGAAGCCAATATGCAGTATTGACCAAATATGCAGAAAACATGCACACACACACACACACACACTATTTTATTTGTTGTATGCAAGAAATAAAATAGTGCAAACTTACTATATACAAGGAGTGCTATATGAAGAAGCTTCGTCATACCTGCCCGCTCTAATGATGACACACAAAATGCGTTTATATATCTTATCACTTATACATTTTCATTAAATCATTTAATGTTTAACGATAAGAACTATATCTCGGCACTTTACATCGACGGAGACTTTTAATGGAATAGTAATTTGAAAATCAATATTACAAAATACCTGTTAAGTCGGCTGACCAACCTCCGTATTATGAATTCTACAACTGTCCATTGAATTGTAACTACTCATTGCTCAAATTGTATTTAGGTTGTAAAATAAGTCCGTAGCGTTTTTTACGGGTGATTTCAATAAAAACTTCAGATTTTTGTTAATATAAAAATATCAATCAATTGTATATGACCCATTTTGATCTATTACATGTTTCCATCTTTCAGGTATTTTTTAAATTCCGTCCTCCCAGAACTCCTCGAGCGAATTAAAGTGTTTCCCGTTAAGAGAGTTTTGAAGGGCCAGAAATAAGTGAAAATCTGTTGGGCCTTTAATAATTTCTGCCGGGTCTACAAAGAACTGAATTTACTTTTATTTTATTCTAGAAAACCTAAAATTCTTGCTCATTTTTCATTCAGAGGTCCAATAACACTAAATAGTACATAATTTAAAGTAGAGTAAATTTGCTAAAATATGAGCACTAATAAAGCTTTTATACTTTCAATAGTTCTCGAAATAATGTTTTTAAAATAGTAACATATTTTCCCAAATAAGGAAAAATCAATATTTTGGTTATTTATTTCGGCTCATACCATGGAAACTACTTCTCCTTAATTATGAACTACTTATAGTACAAGAGCCCAAGAGTAGAAAAAAGGCAGTTATTAAACCCCAATTTTTTATTACTTTAATGAAAACTAAGTATAATTACAAGTCAAAATTGATGAGTCTGCCAAGTATAGATCGGGGGAATAAAAAAATGGCGGCTGGTTGAAAATCATAAAAAAAACATTAATTTTTCATTCGGAGCTCTGTATCTTTAAAACTATCAATTACAATAGCAACTTTAAGAGAACATCATTTAAATTAGAGTAAATTCGCTAAACTGTAAGTCCTAATAGAGCTATTTATGTTAATTAGTTCTCAAGATATAACTTTTTAAAAATAAATATTTCATAAAAATGTTGTATATTGAAAAATCTCTATCTCAAAAACCATTTGACATGTAGACGTCCGTTAGCACTCAAATTTTCATTTACCAAATTTATATTCATAGGTGAATATAATAAAAATTACTACGTCTACGAAAATAAGTTCCTTAAACTACTTTATAGTAAGTTAAATGTCCGTCTTATGGATTTAGAGATACATTTTTTTTTTCAAAAATCTAACATTTTATACCAACAACTAGAAATTAACAGTTTGTGAATTTATTTTGTCAAATAACATATAAACTGCTACACATACAAAGATAAACGTTATTAACTATTTTATAGTAACTTTAACTAGCTTTAATTTGAGTGCTGGCAGATATCTGTACGTCAAATGGTTTCTGAAATAAAGTTTTTCAAAACTTGTTGTCCGAACTTATAAATCAATTTATTTTAACAAGCATCATGAAGGCTACTTTCTTTTTATTCCCCTGCCTATACTTCGCAGACTCATCAGTTTTGGCTAGTAACTATACATAGTTTTCATTAAAGTAGTCAAAATTTGAGGAGAAATAAATGCCTTTTTTTCTTCCTTGCTCTTGTACTATTACGAACGGTATTTCTCTTAAGGCATCATCGCCATACACACTGTAAATTTTGTTAACCGTCTGTGCAGCGGATTTTCCTTTTCGGAAATAAAAAATCATTAAATGACGAAAATGAATTTTTTTTCTCTTCCATTTTGAGCAAGCAAAATACCACTTAAAAATAAGGAATCTCGGTTTAAACTGATCCATAAAATCACCTTAACTAATCCTTTTTTAGAATATGTAAACATTATTGACCAAGTGAACATGATTTTATAAACACAGAGAGGATTAAATTGAAATATTGAAAAACGCTACAAACTAATTTTACAACTCAATATAACTGTAATTTACATGCTTTCTGCAGTTAAGGATGCATTATATCTTCGATATAGTGTAAGCAGCAAACAAAAATAAATTTCAAGTCTTTATCTTATCATTTTAATTTATACTTTATACAATAATTTAATGCATCTTCAAAAAACAAAGTCAATAATCACTTTTTTCTCTCCAATTCACTGAATTTTTATTCCGTCTTTGCTCCAAATGTTTATGGAATTATTTTTATTATTCTGCCTTATATGTAAAATAAATTATTACACGGTGAAGATTAAAAACTTTTTTATATTATAGAGTGATAGATTGTATTCATTTTTTTGAGGAGATGGGTAGGAAACATGGAGGTAAAAAAAAGACTTTTTTCCTCATGGTAAAGGATAAAGATAAGTGAACTTTGACGAAAATGCTTCTAGTCCATTTACAAACTGATCCCCAACTTTGAGCCAAATCAGACCAGCCATTTTCAAAATATAAGTGACTTGAGGAAGATACGTTAAATTCAGTTAACAGTTTAGACAATTATGTCGGAACTTTAATTATATGTTTATTTAAAAACAAATTTGATCCTTTTTTTTCTCAACTTTATTCATTACAAACCTTCCAACGTTTCGACCCTCAAGTTATTTTCAAGGATTCCTACAAAATGTTGTTATTTTTATATAACAATTTCATTATTTCCTTCACTTACATACTGATTTCTCTGGCCCTATCTTCATTTTGATGTCATTTTCTTTTTTAAAATCTTAAAAATGCAGGCTAATTGCCTTTGTCCCCCCAAAAAAAGAAGGTTTGTAATGAATAAAGTTGAGAAAAAAAAGGATCAAATTTGTTTTTAAATAAACTAAACCACTCTCAAACAAGAATATATTAATAAAAATTAATTTAATTATATGATAAATTTCTTAACGACCAAACCTATGTGTTTCTAACCTAGGTTCTCCTTCATTACCTGATAAACCTCCAGAAGGTGTCTGAAAAGAAGATGGCCTCCAGACCTTCTCCTCTAAAAATGTTATTTTTTATTTTATCATTCCTCTGTAATGTTAAGGAAGGGGGGGAGAGATTTAAATATGTATATCGGCAAAAATATCGATATTGGACCCCGATATTTTTATTTAGTGCCAATAAAAATAAATACACGCCTGCGTTGTAATAGTTGACGATATCAATAAAATCGATATTGAACCAATTCGATATCGACCAGTTCATCCTTTAAAATTGTATCAAAATCGGACTAATGGTTTTATTCAATAAAATAGAGAAACCAACTTCGTACGTTCCCACAGTATCGCGTATCAGTTTTATTAAAATACCAAGAAAAATATAATTCATTATCACAATAATGAGTACTTTAGCTTCCATTAAAAGCTAAAAGATGGCACTGGTAAATCAGAGTCGATCATTTTTCCTCTAATAGAAAGGAACCCGAAGGTGCGATACCGATATCAATAATCACTGTAAGTACACATCCGTCCAACGAAGCCCGTCGTAACCCAAATCCATAAGACCAGTCATGATGCATCATCCCATCTATTATTTGGTCTACCCCTCGGACGTCTGCTCGTTCGATCAGTATTTATTAAATTTTTAGGGAACCGTTAGTTACTAAGTCCCACAACATTACACGCTCATCATATTCGTAGCAATGGTATAACCCGAATTATATTTGCCATGTGGAGTTTGACTATTAACAGGCCGTTTATAGCCGAGGGAATTAAGACGACACCAAAGCAACCTTATAACTCCTGTGGTATCGGTTCGAATCGCGCCTGGAAGGGAGGTTTGCCATTTTTTCGTGTCGGACACCCGGAATACATTCCGCAGATACTTTAACTTTATTTTACTTAACTTCATTTTATTAATTATTATTACTAAATATATTTTACTCTAGTTTATTATATATTTTTGACATCTTTCCCTCCTCTCTAGTTAGAATAGGTTGGTTACATCTAAAAAAATTTAAATATTTTACACAATACTTTGTTTCCAAAAACCATAAAATGGTGTTTTATCCTCAAGAGTATGGAATAAGCGAGACAATCTGGTTCCCCTTTAATGTAAGAGGCCTGTTTTGCATCCGCATAAAACGATGCTGCATCATGATGCATCCACTATACCCTTATAATATTTGTGAGGGAAAAAATGAAATGTTTTAAAATGACGCAAAGGGAAGTTGGCTCTTGAAAACACGAGTGGTTATAAATCGTGTTTATATAATAATAATAAAATTAATATATAATACATTTTATTAGCAAAAACTGACGTAAACTGTTAACTTAAATTATTAAATTTTGAATATTGCTATAATCACAATCCTTATAATCTGATGTAACCATTATAAAAATAAAAAATATGAATATTAATGTCCATCAGAACAATAAAGAATTGTATTTGTATTATTTTGTAAGAACTTGTAGCGATCCAACTGCTATCTTCTGATCCATACTGTAACTACTACAGCCACCAAAAGCGTTACGAGCCGACATGACGAACCTAGCTTCCGCAACGTGAGCTCCTACGGTCATCAAGCAGAACTATTTCTTGGAAATAAGTTAACCTGACTAGTGTATAACCATTTAATTTATTATTATATTCCTAAATGTATTATTTGAATCAATAAAAATTACAATAGAATATTCTGACTCAATGACGTTTAATAGCCCAAGGAGTTGACTAAACACAAACATGATAAACCAAAAAAAAGTTCCCGTTGAGGGAACCACCTCCTTATGAGGCAACCAATTGGTGAGCAACCAATTATATAGTGGATCAGTACACTTTAGTGCAATTTTTGCAAGTGAATATTGGATTCTTATTTCACTCTTCCTTTTCTAGTTCGACCATCCTTCCTAAGACTTTTCTTCCTTTCGTAAGGACCTACAGCTAGTTCCTGTAGGACTCACTATTCTGTTAAATATTTTGAGTTAACTATAAGGAAAATATGATTATTGTAATGTACTAAAATCAAATGTATTTAAAATAGTTTTAATGAATAAGAATTGAAAGATTTGTTATTACTATCTCAAGTTAATGAGTATTTACTATTTTTAGGCACATTTATATTAAATGAATTATTTTGTGCATTTAGATTCATTTAATAGGTAAACAGCATTATTAAATCCAATTAAACATGGTTTATGTATGTTTGTGAATCCAATGTTGAAGTAATTGTTTATAATATTTGAATTAGTCTAGGTCACAGAGAAACTCAAATACTTACTGTAATACAGGCAACAGCGTTGTATATACAGAGTATTACTATCACCAACTAACTTCACATATACATTGTAGCCTGAAGAACAATAATTTTCGTTTAATGTTAAGAGCTAGCTCGTACGTCATATTCTTTTCCGATTCTAATAATTCATGGAATATAAGGCGTATTCAATAATGAAGAAGATGAAAGTCAGGGTTGCGGTCAGAAGAGAAAAATTTGACGTTTCACCCCATTTTGTAGAGCTTCGTCAGGGCTAAAAGATACAAAGCTACTACAACGATTTTGATACAGTAGGGTATATAAAGATACAAAAAGGCAGGGTTAAAATTATATAGAAATAAGTGAAAAGAAAATTATATACAAATGAAAGAAATGAAGAAATAAAATATATGTAGGAGGATAGTCCGGATGGTTGTCAATAAAGCTATCAAAATAGTAAAAGAGAACTATTTATTGTAAACTAAGGTTTCGTCCCACTTTGCAGAGCTTCGTGAGGGCTGTGACAATGGAGTGCTGCGACCAACTGAGCGACTTCTGTCTCAGTTATTCCATTCAACAATAAATAGTTCTCTTTTACTATTTTGATACCTTTATTGAGCGCCACCTCGACTAGTCTCTAACATATCTATTTCATACGGTTAACTATCTTCTTTCAAAAGAAATGAAATGAAGTAGCCTTTTATTTATGCAATAAATTAAAATCATTACAAAATACAATATAAACATTTAAAGAAGATAGAGAGAAAAAATTAATATATATATAATAGTTGATAAAACATTAACTTCTACCAATTTTGTTTCCATCTTTCTGTATCCTTTCCTGCGTTGGCCTTCCCTTTCGGGAGTAATAGCACTTCCCGGGGTGACCAGCCCTATTGGGAGGCGAGTTCTTTCCATTTCTCCTTCCAGGCATCCCTGTCCTTACCAGCTCTCCACCAGAGGGGGCCTGCCATCCTCTTGAACGTATCACTCAAGATGACCTGCCTAATGAAATATAATGAAGGGAAAAACAAGTATTGACCTTAAACAATACTTGTTTTCCCCTTCATTAGGGGAAACCATTTCCCTATGGTCTGTTATACCATTTCCTAAAAAAAAATACGCAAACTATACGGTTAAAAATGAACCTTATATAGTTTGTGCAATTTTTTTATATTCTTATCATTGTTTATTTTATATTAATACTGTTTTATTTCTTCTTTTCATTCATTTGTATATAATTTTCTTTTCACTAATTTTTCCTTAATTTTAACCCTACCTTAAATTACCTTTTTGAATCTTATTATCTAACTATGTCAACATATTTTAAGTTGTTTTTACTATGTATGGAGAAACGTCGGCCTACTGTATAGTATAGCATATATTCTTTTCCGTTATGTTACGTAATGTAGCTACCTGCCAAGATATAAAACAAATATCGCCAAAAACAACTTATGAAAATTTCCCGCTACATTCGAAACCCTGAAAAGGGCTACTTTGGATGAAATTGATAAATATTTTGTACGTGTTCTCGGTAAAACAATACCATAAGTAAGGGGATGAATTTCAGTCAAAATTTATTTCCATACATTTTTTAAACATAACACATCTCTACAGCCCTTCCAATCAAGTTGGATGGCTGAAAAAATTGTAAGCAATGTGCTTGTTGTTTCTTCTGGAGGTATAATTTTTTATCGACAATGGTGTGAAAATACAATTCTAGTAAGGCTTTTCTACTCAAACCATTTTTTAAAATCTTTAAATTATAACATTGAAGTTTTTAAATCTTTTATTATCTATACATAATTGCTGTAGGCTGTGAGACTTGTATAAATTATATGATAAATAATCATAGTATTTAACTATTGTAAAATAATAAATTGCAAATTATACTTATTACATTGTAGTATGTATGAATTATATATAATATAATAAATTTATCCATTATTTAATATTTAACCTGTTAATTATTATAAGATGTATAGTTAATAACTTAGTTACTATAGATTTGATTGATAGGAGAAAGAAAGAAATATTTATATTCCAATGAAAAACTCTAGTTTATTTATATTATTTAACTTATTCTATTATCTTATTTTTATCTCTTTATAAATAATTGAAAAATCAATTCATTGATC
>NW_027116732.1:437053-440513 GCF_000696795.3 Halyomorpha halys | reverse complement strand
GTTACAGTTGGGTCAGTTTCGGTTGGTGGAGTATCAGGAGTGGTTACAGTTGGGTCAGTTTCGGTTGGTGGAGTATCAGGAGTGGTTACCGGTGGATCAGTTTTGGTTGGTGGAGTATCAGGAGTGGTTACCGGTGGATCAGGGGTCGCTGATGTTGGAGGGTCCTGTGTTGTAGGAGGCGCAGGTGTAGGATCCCCACAGGGAGAAAGAAAAACAAATCGACAAGTGAGTGTCTTGTCGTCGAAGTTCATACAGTCCGAGCAGGTCTTCTTCACTTCTTTCCCATCGATGCATTCTATATAACCTTTACAAGATTTTCCATCTCTTTTCTTGGTGCCTTCCACGCAAGCGTCGTCCGCATTCCTCTTAGCTCTGCCCAGTCCCGAATGTTGGAAGGACTGATCTAACCGACAATATTGGAGGTTAGGATCGAAGACCTCGCCGGTTCCACAGACCTGTACCGAGATGCGCCCATTGATACATCGATAGTAAAGGCTGGTGCTGCCTAGATAAGAGTACGCTCTTCCTTCTGAACACTTTGTACCATCATTGCACTTTCCCACTTCCGTTACCGAAGCGCACTTGACCCTTTTGGAATCGAATATTTGGCCAAATTTACATTCCTTCAGGTGCCAGGATCCGTTTTTGCATTCCGCATATCGGCGGCATCGGGTTCCTTTAACAATATCCAGGGAACCATCTTTGCAGGGCGATGCTGCAGCATAAGCGCCTGAAAAAAGACAAAATTTTCATCAGAAGAAAAGGTTCGTTTTCATTTTCTAGTAAATTATTTTAGTATTTGATTCAACCTCAACAACCAAATTAATATTTGTTAGCATTAATATAAAAAAGTTAAGTAGGCGGGGCCATCCGTAGCTTAGTTGGTTGAGGCGCAGGTCTTAGCAGCCTGAGACCTGCTGGTGGGGCCGGTTCGAATCCGGCCTGAGGGAGAGAGGTGGCTTTTTTTTTTTAAGAACTTGACTGACTTTCCCACTGTGGTTAGAATAGGTTGGTCACCTCTAGATAAATTCCCAGGAAGGGGTCATTATAAAAAAAGAAACTAATTCCTTAAACACTTTTTTTTCACTAACATGTTGTTATTTTTCGTTAGATTTTTAGCATTAATATAAAAACAAATTAAAAAAGTAAAGATATACATATAACAAATAAAATAAATAAATGTGTTACACTGCAACTCATGAGTGAAAAGTAAGGAAGTAAGGAAGTAATGTTACTAAATCAAAGGTTGTTTAAGGAGATGATTTGGTCATAAGCGCACTCGACTGTCAGATTTTTTCCTAGTTAAGGGTACACACTTCATGAAACTAGGTGTAACGCGGAGGTCCTCCAAACCAGCAGAGCTTCAGTGCCTTACCAATGAACTACCCACTCCCACAGCATTAAGATCTTCCATTGTTATATGGCTATACCATTCTTATACAAATGCCATAATAAAATAGAATCAAGAATATATTTAAATGAGGTGTTAATGGTGGACCGCTAGATTCGATATGAGGAGAAGATAAGGGAGTGCGCTCAGTAAACATACACAAATAAACAAAAACCTATTTATTTGTTTTAAAAAATCGACCAGAATTTCAAGCCGTCATCAGAATTTAAAAAAAAAAAACCTTTTTTTACAAAGACAAATAAGAAACAAATAAATAATTTTCGTTTTTTGTGTTTTTTGCTAACGGCAACCCGACTATCTATTCCTCGTATTTAAATGTTTCGTGGATATCAAACAGGGATGAACAAAAATTAGCTATGGATGAAACTAATAGCTAAAGTTGCCATGGATACGAGCCTTATTCATGAATGACCCATTGATAAATAAATATCGTATCCATGGCGATTTTAGCTAAGTTTTGCCCAAACTGTTGTCACGTGACCGTCAATGCTGGACGTGGTACCCCCGCCCTCCGTAGAGTCCAAATAAATGGATTAAAGACTATTGCTCTTTATTATGACCTGTAGGCAAGAAAGAAAAAAATAATCCAATGCTCGTGTATTACAAATAAATGAATAAAATAAGTCTACATTGTTTATAGAAAAAAAATAATAATATTAAATAATTTGTTTTTTTAATCATAGTTGCAATTTATACGAATATTGGATTCTGGGGCACAGATTATGGTTTATCTTTTGGTTTATCTTATCAGATTATTGTTGATTTTCTAACCTGTTCCAGTGTATCTAATTCTGGAATTAACTCATTCCCTTGGCAACCCCATCCCTCCATTGGCTTCCGTACAAGTCCTAAAATGACATACTCACCGGTTTGACTTTATTTCGATCACAGCCACTCAGCAGTCGGGTCGATTTCGCCAAACTTGGCCTTTTGTTAAAGTTGGGCAGTCAAAGAATCTTAAACCATAGAAAAATAATCGGCCTAATTTCTAAAAAAATTAAGTAAAATTATTTCTTTTCCATAAATAAATCTTTTAAATGAATATTAAATATTGGGAAGTAGTAACTACACGAATCCTTCTTCAAAATTCTTATAATAAAGCAGACAGAGCAGTTATTCTTCTTTGATGACTTCATTCGATGACTTTATTGCCCTCGTTAAGCAAATAATTCAACAACATAAAAATAATGCAAATAATGCAACAAATGTTACTGATAATAAATTAAAGGAAATCAGAAGGAAATCATCCCCTTGGATATCATCGACTAGAAATGTGCATTGACGTGCCTGACTGACGGTTACCTTATGCCCCGCGATTCTTCACCTGAATGCCAGGCTTGTCATTGATGTTAAACATGAATGCCGATCAGACTCCCTCGAATATTTATATGAACTACCGGCAGGCCTCCATTCAATTTTGCAGGATAAAAAACCGACTGTGAATAAACCGTTTGAATTTCTCAATCAGTCAAAACTTTACCATAAAATTTAATCAAATTTTACCATAAGTTCCAATTTTCCAACATATATTATACATTTTAATTCGTAGCGCATTCGCGGTAGCAGCGTGGTAACGCACCAGTCTACCAACCCACAGGTTGTCGGATCGAAACCCAGGTCCCACCTGGGCTTTTTTTCAAGCACAAAATAATGCATTTGTGAGGCCCGTTAGCCAATGGGTGGCACTCACAAAAAACAGGCGTGGGAGTGACGAACCAACTCTGCGAAAAAAACCACGTCAAGGAACGTGCGATGTATTTCCTAATACTAGGAATATTACATCCTAATATTGGGAAATACATAGCGAGAGGACTTGGGTTTCCATGGTCTGTTGCCCATAGAGTAATAATAATAACAGTCCTGAAAGCGTCGTTGTAGGCATGATCGTTAGAAGTGCAAGTAGTGGACTAATATTCGCATTAACTGTCATATGTTAGTTTACATAGACATAGCAACCTTATCAAATGTAAAATGAAGACAATTGGCATGAAAGCATTGTTCATATATATATATATATATATATATACAAGGTCTGCAACTTGCATATGA
>NW_027116732.1:428877-436627 GCF_000696795.3 Halyomorpha halys | reverse complement strand
AATAATAATAATGATATAAAATGATAATAAATGAGGAAAGAAGAAGTCAGGACAACCTACCTGTTCAAAGGAATCGGTTGAACAGAAAGAAACAAAGAAGCGGAAGAGCGGAGGAGTGAGGAGGAGAAACGTCGGAAAATAAATAGTTGTAAACTATTTTTATTTCTCTTTTGACCCCAACCCTGACCATCTTATATATACATATATATAATGTTTAAATAATTCACCCCGAGCTCTAAAAATGAATTCGACCCAAACCCGAAAAATAAATCCAACCTGGAACAAAAAATTATATTCATCCTAGCATGAAAAAGAATTAAAAATTACAAATCTAAGGAATAATTCTTGTTAGTGAAAGAAAAAGTGTCTAAGGGATTTTTTTTAAATGGTCATTTCTGACATACGGGGGAGGAGGAGGGGTTACCTAGAGGTGACCAACCTATTCTAACCACGGTGAAGGGTCAAGTTCTTCAAAAAAGCCCACTCCCTCCCTCAGGCCGGATTCGAATCGGCTTCACCAGAAGGTCTCTGGCTACGCATGGTCCCACCTAAGGATTAACTAAAACAAACTAGTTGTAGGAATAGTGCGACACTGCACAAGCAGTTCTTACTAGTTACCCGCATCGGCAGCAAAGCCCATACCCACCACTACCTACAGTATAAGAAAACTCAATAGAAAAATAACTTAAAGTAAAGTAAATTTGCTTATTTATGAGATCTAATAAAGTTCCTTACCTTCAATAGTTCTCTAACTATAATTTTTCAAAAAGCAACATTTTTTTTTTTCAAATGACAAATCATCCCTCCCAAAATATTTTATGTATTTGATGAGAAGATGGTCGGGGGTGCGATTAGAAGAAAAAACACAAACAAATTAGCGAATTATTCATTTGTGCCGACGTTTCGACCTGATTTTCAGTTCTTCATCAGGGCTATAAAAACAAAAAGACAACAACCATCATTCAGAGAGAAAAAAAAAAATATATATATATATATAATGAGTAGTAACAGCAACTAAAAATTTGGAAATATACATAATAATAGAATGAAAATATAAATTATTTGATTAATAACTATGTCAAATAATTTATATTTTCATTCCTTTATTATGTATATTTCCAAATTTTTAGTTGCTGTTACTACTCATTATATATTTTATTTTATTTTCTCTCTGAATGATGGTTGTTGTCTTTTTGTTTTTATAGCCCTGATGAAGACCTGAAAATCAGGTCGAAACGTATTTCTGCTTACCTCACCCCTTCCCCCTGATAATATTCTCCCCTTTCATATCTACGATCAACTATCTTCACATCATTATTTTATGTATATATTTTGGGAAATATGATGGAAACTACTACTCTTACGAACTATGTATAGATTTCTATTAGCCCTCAATTGAGGAGTAGGAGAATCGATTTCCGTGATATTCATCAAAATCTATTTTTGGTATATGAAAAAAGCTTATCTCAGGTTAAGTTAATGGACGTAGAGATATCTATTTGCTCTAAAATAAAAGCTAGTTGAATGGCCTGCTAAGTAGTTCATAATTAAGGAGAAGTAGTTTCCATGACATGAGCTCAAATAAATAATCAAAATATTGATTTTTCCTTATTTGGGAAAATACGTTACTATTTTAAACACATTATTCCGAGAACTATTGAAAGTATAAAAGCTCTATTAGTGCTCATATTTTAGCAAATTTACTCTAATTTAAATGATGTACTATTTAGTGTTGTTAGAGCTCTAAATGAAAAATTAGCAAGAATTTTAGGTTTTCTAGAATAAAATAAAAGTAAATTCAGGGGACTTGAGCCTTAAATTGTCCAATATTTACTTTTTAATGACAATTACTGTATCCTTGTATTATTTAGATTAAAAAAAGAACCATTTTCTAATTTTTATTTTGTAAATTACGCAAAGTTGAATTTTCTATAACTTCTAAAATAGGCACCCTTTGTTATTCATGCTAACTGTAGTTGGCTGAATTATCAATTTTAACTCAAAACTGTACAAAGTTTTCGGTAAGGTAATCTAAAATCCGGATACAGAAGTTTCTCAAATCCGGGGTGCCGCGGCATAAAACTAGGGTGCTCCAAGCGTATGTCATGGGTGCCACAAGTTAATGCTACTTTATAAAAATATTTAAAAAAAAAATCTTAAATTAAAGTAACAAATGTACAGCTTATTCCAGCATTTACTTTACACTGTTTTGTTATTATATTCCTAAAAGTTCAACCGCTTTAAGGACAATTATGGTGATATTTTTTAGTTATATCATTTTTTTTAGTCCAACAAGGGTACTGTTAAATTTTTTTAGCCCTAAAAAAAGGTGCAACTGCAAACTTTTCCCAAAATTTTGGGAACCGCTGTACTCCATGCACAGCTGTTCATTATTGTGCATATGTGCATATTCATTATTGTTATGACTCAACAAAGAAAACAAAAACTTTTAGGGGTTAGTAGGAGTAAAACCTGTTTACTGGGATATATATATTTATTTTCAGTAATATGTATGAATTTAAAACAAATTAGTTATAATTATTTGAAATTAAACGAATACAAAGATTTTTGAAAATTTCCTGGCAAAATTATGCCAAAATGAGGGGTAGAGAATTTTCAATTTATAATTTCGAAGAAGGGAACAACAATTGTAAACTATTTTATTTTAGTTGTTTATTTATTTAGTGAGATTCTTTTCCAATTAATAATTACCAATTAAAATGAGTAAAAACCATTTGAAACACATTACACAGTACGTACGAGGGTGATTTGAAAAGTTTGCATGGTTTCGTCAGGACTGATAAAAATGATGTTCTGTTTCAGTAGGTAACATAACATCATTCTTATCAGCCCTCACAAAGCCATGCAAACCTTGGTTAACAATAAATAGTTATGTTTTACTATTTTGATAGCTTTATTGACCGCCACCCGGACTATCTTCCTACAAAAATAACTTTTTCTTTCTGATTAAATACGACATAAGACTGTTCCTTCCCAAAACGATGAATAATTAATTGGAATATGGTCCGGGTGGGGTCAAAAAAACTCAAATAATAAATAGTTATACTATTTTTTCCATATTTCCACTCTGACTTTGACACCCACCAAAACAGCCCTGACGAAGCCCTGCAACGTGGGGCGAAACGTTGGCTCAATAAAATAGTATAATTATCTACTATTTGAGTTTTTTTTACCGCACCCGGACCATATTCCATTCATCTATATACACGGTCAATCAATAACCTTCCAATAATTAATTACATATCAAATGTAAATGGTTCCACATTTCAACCTTTTTAAGAACTATTACCAATATTGTTAATTGAACTTGTAATTATAACTATAAAATATTAATTGCGTGACTTATATTTTTATGAGGAAAATAAAATATTTGAAACTTACAAGAGATAAGCAGTGCTATATGAAGAAGCTTGGCCATAGCTGTCCGCTCTAAGGACAATATCTAAAAAGCCATTATCTCTCTTATCACTAATATACTTTCGTTAGCTAATTTTTTTTTTGTTTAATGATAACAAAAATATCGAAGTGCTTGCCGATGTCAAGGGGCTTTTTTAAGAGATAAAAACTGGAGTGTCGAGGTGTGAAAAGAATGAATCCATAAAGAAAAAAAAATCTAGAAATAAAAATTATAGAGAAACGATTCAATTCCTTGTAAGTGACTCAGGAGGAAGTTGAATCAGGAATAAAGTGATGACAAGGCTTCTGTTATAAAAGTTAGGGATACTCATGGTGGTGTGTTTAATGTAAAATGTTTTATCATGTTAAATGTTATAACTATAGCTTTGTGAGCAGCCCTATTTAAAGTCATGTTAAATGATAAATGCATAAGAGCTCCTAGCGGATTTCTGAAAAACTTTTATAACCTTTCCTTCTAAAACTTTATGTTATTGTTTATTTCTAAGTTTTGATTAAAGTAATTTATTAAAACATGCCTAAATTGAGTGAAAAGTGGAAGTTCTATGAAACTTTGGCTACTGAGTGCCTTGTTGATCTTTTGACTGGTGAGGAAGAGAATCAAGATGAGCTAATTGACAACTGTCATTATATTATTATTATTGTCATCCATTGATTTAACACAATCAAAATACAAACTACGAGCAAATGACCTAACACAACAAACAAAATGGTGACGAGCTTAGCTGGTCTTTGGCGTGACGTCATTCTCCATTTAACAGACTCTCAACCATATTAGGGGTATTCATGATGTGTTAAATGTAAAATGTTTTGCCATGTTAAATGTTATAAGTATAGGATTGTGAGCAGCCCTATTTAAAGTCATGTTAAACGTTAAATGCATAAGAGCCCCTAGCAGATTTTCTAAGCAACTTGTTTTATAAGCCTTTATGTTTATAACCTTTCCTTCCATAGCCTCATGCTATTGTTTACTTCAAATTTCATGTAACTTTCAGTTTTGATTTAAGCAATTTATTAAAACATGCCTAGAGTGAGTGAAAAGTGGAATTCGTGTGAAAGTTTAGCTTACGAGTGTCTTATTGATCTTCAAACTTGTGAGGAAGAGATTGAAGATGAGCTAATTGACAACTGTATTGAAAGTTTTTGAGTTTAGGTTGTTACTAATTTCCAATATTTCATTGTGCATCTTTGAATAAAATTATTATGTTCTAAGAATAATGATATCTAATAAAAGTTGTATGTCTATTACCCACTTTTTTCGTATTTATTGTATTAATGAACCCATTATCCTCCTATCTTCAAACCTTATGTATTGTTTAAGAATAAAATCACTTATTTTCAGTAATTTCTTTGAAAAATTTTCTAATAAGCATATATAGCATGTTACATGTCAGGTAAAAGTTAATTTAAATAGCTACAAAATGTCACTCCTCCCTTGTTTCTACCTTAATCATGAGTGGAGCTATTTGTATTTAAAAAACTAGCCATTAACAATTTAGAAAACTATAGAGCTATAATTTCAAAACTGTCGAAAATAATTTAATAAAACTTGGATGTTCCTCTTAAGAGCCAGGAAGCTTTATGGAAACTACTTTGGTGTCAAATTTTATTGGATTATGAGATAATGAGGTAAAAAAGTATTTGAAATGTGTTGATTTGACATAAAATCAATAAGTTGAATTATTTTGTCAATCGGACTTCTTTAAAAGCTCTAGTTTTAATTTTTTTAATTCAAATTTTTTTTTTGTATTTTGATTTTACGAAGCTTCAGCTCCTTCGCAATCCTTTCCTTTTCAAATTCAAATCGCTCCCTATCCAACACAAGGCGGTCTGCTAATACCTCTTCTGTTTTTTATCTCCGTTGCATTATTAAAGTTATCCATTGTGATTTAAGAACAGGGGTATGAAATAATAACTAGCACAAACACGAAAGAACTAACCTGACACAACAAACGAAAATGGTGGCGAGCTCAAGTGGTCTATTGTGTGACGTCATTCTCCATTTAACAGACCAAGTAACAGACTCTCAGCCATGTTAAATGTTATTTCGTTTTACCACGGCAAAAGAAGGCAATTTTTTTCTATTTAACATGAGTTTCTCCATTTAACACGCTTTAACATGTTAAACTAAAGATCATGAGGGGTATTCTTATTTGTCATATCTTTTAGTATTAAATTGTAAAAAGTAAGCTCTCGAATTTCAATAAATAACTGATTAGAGAATTCATGCCAATTCAAGTGTCATGAAGGCAGAAAAAGATCAATACAAACCAGAGAAAGTACATCTCATATCAGCAAGAACCTTAAACAAGAGTATAACAATAGATAATTAGTTCTTGACAACATTCACTGTATCGTTTTTTAATCAAGTTCACTCCATACTTATTACGAATTCATTTGCTAATTATTATTCACTACATAAGTTCTTTCATAATTTTTTTTTTATTTTCATTTTAAATTTTTTTATTTAGTTACAATTGTAAAAATTAAAAAAACAAAACCAAATAAATATATAATGATATAACAAGCGGTAACTGAATGGGATGCTGAGCTGGAAAGAAAGGGAATGTCAGGAGAAGCAAAATAATGGATATAGTTCGGGAACAGGAATACATTGAAATACTTTGCTTTAGTTTTCAATCTGGATCAGCCCTCAAGTTGGCCGAAACCTTGGTTAACAATAAATAGTTTTTTGTTACTATTTTAAAACCTTTATTGACCACCACCAGGACTATCTACTTCATACGGTCAACTATCTTTTTCCAATATAAACAGTAAATAGTTTATAGGAAGAAATATTGTTTAATTATTTCTTTCCACAAAAGGTACATCATGCCTGCAAGTAAAATGTTTACTTTGAAGAAGTTGCATATTAGTTCCTGTACAGCAGTATAGATTAACAATTGAATAAATAGATGAGGTTTGCTGAATTGGCTTAAAATCCTTAAGGAACTCTTTTCAAGCCATCTTCTCTTATTCAATCCTTACAATTCAAAATCCTTAATGCTCCTTAATTTGCCGATATATTCCAAATCAGATATTAATTCTAGCATGATATACTCCTTAACCCACTTCTAACCTTGCTTCCTCTTATATTTGTGATAATCTTCCGAGGTGGCTGATAAGAAGATGGCCTCGAGACATTCTAATGCAGATTTATAAGGGTATAGTTTTGAAAAAGCCGGTTTATGTCTAACATGAATAATTTTATGGCTAACATGGCTCTGTCGAGGTGCAAGAGCAATGCTTTTACTCTATTTTAAAAAATGACACAAGCTTAATTACAGAATACACGTTGAGTTGTATAATGAGGGGGGGGGTCCTCACTCCTCCCCAAGTATATTGAAAAATCGAAGTACATAATCGAATTATTTTATTACGAATAGAAATGTAAATATAAAATAAAAAAAAAAACCAACAAGGAGGAAACCCAGGCAATCAGTTTGTTTTGATGTGATAGCTTAATGTAATATTTTTCATGCAATTGAAAATTATCTCTTAAACAAGAGGATACTTCATTGTACTGTGTCCATAAGATCCACACAACAGCTGATTTATCTTTTGCTTCCTTATTACCTAACGTATGCTTACGTATGCTAGATAGCAACCATAATTATTAAATGAAAGGAGAGGGAACATAGCCCTGATGAAAACTTGAAATTTTTGGCCCGAAACTTTGCCACTAATACATAAGTTTTTACCTATTTGAGTTTTTCACTGACCGCTCCCACGACCATTTTCTATTCATAATCCACTGTCAAGTATCAAGTCATAACTAGATAAATCCATTTTAAAATAGTTAATAATAATCTTCTTCTATGAATAGCAGTTACCATGATATGTATATATCTAATTGTACCTATACTTTATATTTTTGAAATTGTACCTTTTTTTCCTGAAGCACTTGAAGTAAAGGTAATATAAGTGTTTGAAGAAGTGACTAAAATTATCAATAGTAGATAAAAATATCACAATGTGATAAATTTAATCAAGAAATTCTTCGCTATCCCATTACATTATAAAGTAACTATAACCTTTAAGAAGAAATTTAGTATGCTAAATAACTAAATAAATACTGACATATTAATAAAATTGCATTGATAATTTTTATTACAATCAAAAGCTAGAAAAAAAAATAAATAAAAGAAAATAACATTTAAATAAAAATGTATTATCCATCATTACATAAACGGAAAAAGATGAGGATAACGTACATATATGGAATATTTTGTTTATATTCATATCTTTTTATTAATTTTTTGTATGCATTTATTACTGTTTATATCAACTATTTTTAACTATCATATTTTATATA
>NW_027116732.1:425980-428567 GCF_000696795.3 Halyomorpha halys | reverse complement strand
ATTACCTAATAATCCTCCTAAGCGCCTGAAAAGAAGATGGCCTCGAGATCTTCTCCTCTAGAAATGTTATTGGAGTTCTATCAGTGGGTAGATTACCCACATGTTTTTATCATGTCACTATGTTACCTACAGCAAATTTACCTGTTGTATATATGTGTATACAGCTGTAAATATCAATAAATAAATTATTAAAAAAAAAAAATATTTTATGTTTGATAAAGGGGGGGGGGAGGAGAAAGATGCTACTATTGATTCCTACTTTAATCTGTTTAATTTATATTTATTAAATTCCTAACTCACTTCTTTCTCTTTGTATTTTATTTTATCATTTATTTCAATCTTTACTATATTAAATTATTTATAATTTTATTTCTCATAAATGTAATGTAACTACTGTATTAGTGATAAACTTAAAACAAGTTATTGTAAGAAGGGGTGATTGCTACCTACTGAACTTGAGATCTCTTTGGATAGTGGAGACAGAAGACAATAGACTGGTAACATTAACTATTACTACTATCTGAGCACTGTGTAGAATGTTACTCAGTTTTCATCTTCTACTTACAGTTCAATATCAACTCTACATCTAACTGCTGACTTTATCAACATCAACATCTTCATAAAGTGCACTCAAATGCTAATTATTCTGATTATCAGCCTACAGTCAACTATACACATCAAGTATTTTACCTCTGTTACATTTATATTATATTATTCATTTATTCCCATGTTTGTAATAATTTAATTGTTTTTTAACGTTTTGAAACAGCCGCCATTATTTATTCCCCCTACTTATACTTAGTAGACTTATCAATTTCGACTTGTAATTATACATAGTTTTCATTCATTCATTCGGAGCTCTATATCTTAAAAACTACCAACAACACTAGAAAATCTAAGAGAACATTATTTAAAGAAGAGTAAATTTGCCGAAATATTAGCCCTAAAAGAGCTATTTACGTCAAATAGTTCTCGAGGTATAGCTTTTTAAAAAGCAAAATTTCTTAAAAATCTACTGAAAGATTAGTAGTTAGTTAATTTGTTTTGAGAAATCTATATCTCAGCAACTATGTGACGTACAGATGTCTATTAGCACTCAAATTAAAGCTAGTTTAATGGGCTATAAAGAAGTTTATGACCTTTACCTTCGTAGGCATAGTAGTTTTCATGATATTTACTAAAATAAATTGATTTATAGTTGTTCAAACCATAAATTTGATTTATGAAAAATTTTATTTCAGAAACCATTGAACGTACTGATGTCTCCCAGCGCTCAAATTAAAGCTAGTTAAATTTACTACAAAATAGTTCCTTATGTTTATCTTTGTAGGAGTAGCAGTTTTTATGATGTTTGACAAAATAAACTCACAAAATGTTAATTTCTAGTTGTTCGTATAAAATATCTAAAATATCTCTAGATCCATAAGACGCACATATGTCTGCCAACACTCAAAATAAAGGAAATTTAACTTACAATAAAGTAGTTTATGACACTTATCTTCGTAGGGGTAGTAGTTTTTATGATATTCACGCATGAATATGAATTTGGCAAATGAAAATTTGTCCGATCAACTATAAATCAATTTATTTTAGCAAATTTCATGTAAACTACTACTCCTACGAAGATAAACATCATAAACTACTTTATATCTCATTAAACTAGCTTTAATTTGAGTGCTAATAGACATCTGTACGTCAAATGGCTTTTGAGATATAAATTTTTCAAAATAAATTAACCAACTACTGATCTTTCAGTACGTCCCATACAACATTTTTATGAAATGTTGCTATTTAAAAAGCTATATCTCGAAAACTATTTAACGTAAATAAGTCTATTAGGGCTCATATTTTAGAAAATGTACTCTTCTTCAGACGCTGTCTTAGGTTTTCTTGTGTTGTTCCTAATTTTTAAGATATAGAGCTCCGAATGAAAATTTTTATTTTTTTATCACTTTGAAACAGCCACCATTTTTTAATCCCCCTACCTATACTTGGCAGACTCATCAATTTTGACTATCAATTATACATTATATAATTATACCTTTCTTCTCCTCTTGGGCTCTTGTACTATAGGATGCTCTAGGATGGACCACATCAAACCAATCCAATCGCAGGGAGGAGGTTGCTATTATCAGATTGAGAATTGGTCATACGAGTTTAACTCAAAGATATCTGATCAGTAAGCTGCCACCGCCAAAATGTCAATACTGCAACAGTGTACTTACGGTCAGTCATATATTTGAAGAATGTCATTTCTATTCCATGAACTTAAATAGATTGGGAGTGGGACCGAGTGTATCGGATGCTCTGAATGATGACCAGAAGAACGTGGAAATGGTTTTGGTTTTCTCAAAAAGGAATGGCCTTTTGAATAAGATTTAAACCCGAAAGTTTGTTATACGTACTAAATAATTCTAAAAGAAGTAGTGATTTAATTTGTTTTCGTAATTATTTAAATATTATCATACCTTGAAATAGAATTATAAAGTGCGAAACATGAGCGTTGATGACCTCAGGGTTTTACGCCCTTATGGGTATTATTTTTATTTATTTTATTTTATACCAGATCGGCCTGGTATGGGTCTTT
>NW_027116732.1:420125-425694 GCF_000696795.3 Halyomorpha halys | reverse complement strand
AAAAGAGGAATGTAAAATTAATAACAAAAAATAATGATATTGGTATGCTTAAATAAAACAAGCAATTACCCTCTAATAGTGAAAAGAAACAAGTTAATTTGAAAAAGGGACGAGAGAAGAAAATTGAAAAAATAAATAAAAATAATAATGAATAAATA
Source organism: Halyomorpha halys (assembly GCF_000696795.3). NCBI lineage: Eukaryota > Metazoa > Arthropoda > Insecta > Hemiptera > Pentatomidae > Halyomorpha > Halyomorpha halys. The sequence continues at coordinate 425,536 of NW_027116732.1, read as the reverse complement.
AAATGAGTAATAATAAAAAGTAAAATTGAGGTAGTGTGAGTATGAATTAATTTTATATTTAATAAAATTTATAACAGAATGTCCTGCAGCAGTCTGGAATTCAGTCTTCGGGTTGAGGTTGGGTTTCCCAGGTTGTAGGTTACTGCTCCTTTAACTGTCGGCAACTTCATGAACCGTGTTTTGATATAATCCTCTATTGACTCCATTTGTAAGTCGAGATGCAATTGGCTATTTCTTATGAACCAAGGAGCATTAACTGCGATTAGGACTTTATTTTGAAAAGATTGTAGTTTTTCTTTTCGTGAAGGATGCCGCTCCCCAGACTTCACAGCCGTACATCAGCAGTGGCCTGAGAATTGTTTTAAAAATAAGAACAGTTGTTTCTGGCTTTAGTTTTTGAATTTCAGTATTAATATAAAATAGATAGGAATATAAAAAATTGCCCAAGCCGTTAGGTTAAAAATGTAAAGTAAACATAGTAACATGTGAAAAAAAAAAATTGGTATGAGAAAAAAAAATGAACACACTAAAGAACAGAAAATCAAGAAGTAAGTTGAGATTAAATAAAGATCGTGAAAGGATAAATAAACTTTTTTTTATTTATTGATAATTACTACAGTCTGCCATAGTTGTTGGGCAATAAGTAATAGTGATAACTGATTACTAAAATATAGTAAAATAAGAATAAAATAAAATAAATAAAAAATTCATAAAAATAAATAAAACCTCTCTCTAATTATAAACAAGGATAATGAAAATGAACATAATCAAACTATATACATGAAAAAATAAATAAATAAAATAATCAGCAGTCACATTTACACAGCAATATAGTTTGACACTAAAGCCTAACATTAAAAAAATGAAAGAGTGACCTGTAGTTAATTGTAAAATTTTGTTTTTTTTATTTCTAAAAAAATAATGAAATGATAGATTTATTCTTGAATTACTACTTATAGTTTTAACTTTCTTAAATGTACACATTAGTAATGAGGTGTAGATAGTTGACCGTAGATTAATGATTGGAGAAGTTTGTCGGGGGGTGCGGTCAGCAAAGAACAACATAAATAAACAAAACCATATTTATTTATTTTACAGTTGAGAGCCTACCTTCTACGCCACAACCCCTGACGAAGACCAGAAACTCAGGTCGAAACGTCGGCATAAAATAAATAAATATGGTTTTGTTTATTTATGTTGTTCTTTCCTGACCGCACCCCCCGACAAATTCTCCAATTACACATTAGTAGAGGTTGCGCTCAGAATCAAATTTCTTAAAGTATTTCCTACAGCTGTAAAATGATTTCATGAAGGTTCTGCCTGAAGTTAATTGAAAGATTGAAATGATTTCATGAAGGTTCTGCCTGAAGTTAATTGAAAGATTGAAATGATTTCATGAAGGTTCTGCCTGAAGTTAATTGAAAGATTGAAATGATTTCATGAAGGTTCTGCCTGAAGTTAATTGAAAGATTGAAAATGAAATTCTGTTAATGATATAATAACATTTCATAAAAAAGGAATATAAATATACAGCGTGTTTTAGGGTTAAGTGGCCAAACTCAAAATATGAACTAAGTACATTAAAAGAAGAAAGAAATTTCCTCTGAAGGTATTTCCGCAAACGATTTGTTTAGGAGATATTCACACCTAAAGATTTTCATTGTTATGAATTATTTACGTTATATGAAATAAATAAAACGTATTTATTTGTTCTAACTACTTTATTAATTAAATGTAAGCATTAAGATTCATATTAAATGTTTTTAAAATGATTTCGTCACATTTACCCTTCGACGTAAACCCATGACCTCTTGCCCTACAATATCCTTTAATAATACCCCACTTATTCCTGTCGAACAGATCCGTTACTTAGGACTATATCTCGAAAAACGACTGACTTGGAATCCTCATACAATACTAAAAAGACAAGAAACTGCTCGTCAATTCCTGCTATTGTAACATTTACTAGACAAACGGTCTAAATTGCCAATCCACTACAAAAGACTGATCTACATGACTATTATAAGGCCTATCTGGACATACGGAGTTGAGCTTTGGGGCTCCACTAAACCATCAAATTCCTCCAGAATCCAATCCTTACAGTCCAAAATCCTTCGTAAAATCCTTAATGCTCCTTACTTTGTCACAAATCAAGTCATCCATCAGGACCTCAATGTTCCATATGTTGCCGATTTGGCTAGAACCAGATATCGTTCCTTTCATAATAAACATCTCAAATCCACTTGTTTCTAACCTGGCTTCTCCTTCATTACCTAATAATCCTCCTAGGCGTCTGAAAAGAAGATGGCCTCGAGATCTTCTTCTCTAGAAATGTTATTGGAGTTCTATCAGTGGGTAGATTCTCCACATGTTTTTATCATGTTACTATGTCACCTACTGCAAATTTACTTGTTGTATATATGTGTATACAGTTGTAAATATCAATAAATAAATTATTACAAAAAAAAAAAAAGTGATTTCCTTGAGCATTAAGACAGGCTCAGCATTTTCTTGTTCAGCTGCAGAGACAGAACTGGGTTATTGCCTTTTACAAACCGATAAATGTTATTAACAACCCCCCCCCCCAATGCTGATTCCAAATAGTATTAATCCTTATGTTGTCTATTGTTTTTATACAGTTAGGGATAAAATGCCATATTAATATTCTATCTTATCCATCTCCTAACAAAGCGTCCCATTGAACAACATTTAATATGAATCTTAAAAGTTTACATGTAATTACTAAAGTACTTAGAACAAAGAAATAGATTTTATTTATTTCATATAATTAATTCATAACAATGAAAATATTTAGGTGTGAATATCTCCTAAGCAAATCGTTTGCGGACATACCTTCAGTGCAATTTTTTTTCTTGTTTTGAGGTCCTTAGTTCATATTTTGAGTTTTGCCACTTAATTCTGAAACACCCTGTATAATTGTCAATAGCATAGATATGGGTTGGTTGTGTTAGTGATATTGAATGAAACAAATACAATTTTGTAAAAAAATAAATAATAAAGAAAATATAAAAAATTAATTATTTTAAACTGAACAAAAACAATATCTTCTTTTTAAAAAAATTGTGTTTTATATTTGATCATAAATTAATAATAAAAATATTAAATAATTAAGGAGTGAGTAGCTCAAAGGTAAGACACAACGCTGCTAACTCCAAGGATCCAGGTCCTCCGGCTGATTCCGGATTCGTATCCGGCTGAGCCAAATAATTGTCTGTTTCATTGTGGGTGTGAGTCAGTTCTGTGAGTTGAGGAGCCCACATAACCTCATGAAGTGGGTATCTTAATTTGGTAAAAATCTGGCAGACGAGCGTAATTCTGACCATTCACCTCCTTGCACAACCGTAGGATAAAAGCTCACTAAGTAACTCCGCAGTAAAGGAAGATACCATTCATTCTGTGGCAACCTGCACTGTTGAATGCAAACACAAAGAATAGACAGTTTACGACTTTTGAACTCTTCGCGAAATCCTGCGCCTTCCTATACCGAAAGGATCTATGATAAAACGAATTTATAAAATTGGTTATTGAATTAAGATACCTATGAATGAAGATATTCTAAAACATATTTATAAAATACACAAACATCAGAAGATTACGATATATTACTAATTTTATACCGTGACCATGATTTTCTTTTATTTAACCATATCTTATCACAAGTGAATCAAGGATTTCGCCGATAACCAATCGCTGATCCTAAAGATCAATTAAGCAAAATCCAAGAGTTATACCATGATCCTTTCCTTAATTCGTTAATCTTAAGGAGATGTTTGCGTCTCTATACCTCCACAGTCTTACAGTTCAATATTATCTGTATTCAATAATTTAGTGCAGTAATAGCTATGCGGATATATCTCGTATTACTGTTATACGGTGAGTGATTTTTTTTTCATAGACCGTCTAATTAGAAAATTAGAATAAAAAAATGGCGGCTGTTTCAGAGGATACAATAACTTATTATTTAGTTCTCTTAAACAAAATAAAAGGATGTTGTTTATTTTCTGTAGAAAATAGTTCAATTTTTATCTTTAGTATAGAAGAGATACAGTGAATGTCATTAAAAAGTAAATATTGAAGTATTTAAGGTCCACTCTCTCCCAACTTTATTTTATTCGTAAAAACCTTAAATTTTCGCTCATTTTTCATTCTGGATTATATATCCTTAAAACTACATAGGACATTATTTAAAGTAGAGTAAATGTTCTAAAATCTTTAATCTAATCTAATCTCTTTTTCTTATTTTTTTAAAAAAAGTAATATTGTTTCCAAATAATGAAAAATCAATATTATGTATATTCATTTTAGCGAATATAATGAAAACCTCTAGTTCTACCAAGATACATGTTGCTAATTACAATTGTAGTAAATTAACTAGCTTCACTTTAGGCGATAATTTCCATCTATATGTCCCTTAGTTCATGAGATATAATTTTTGGTGACAATTTATCATAAAATTTTGACAATTTATTTTGGGGAATATAATGAAAACAGTTATTCCTACCCTTTCCACTGCTTCTCAATTAAGAGCTAATTGACATCTCTAAGTCCTTCGTAGGAGTACAACTTTTCGTCATATCTGCTAAAATTAATTCACAGAATATCGATTTTTCGTGATTTGGAAAGAAAAAAAAATGTTACTTTTTAAAAAAACAATATCTCCAGGAGTATTGAACTCGTGAACAACTATATTAGAGCTTATATTGTTGCAGATTTCGATTAATTTTATGATTTTCTATTAAGCTTTTTCGTGTTGTAGGTTGTTTTGAAGATATAGAGCTCCGAATGAAAAAATAATTTGTAGTAAGATTTAGGAACAGCCGCCTTTTTTATTAGCTCACACTATGGTTGGTAGATTCATCAATTTGACTATTAACCACTGGAACTATTTCTTTGATTTCTTGTTGCATTATTATTTTATTCGGTTTAGTTACGAGATACTTAGACACAGTGAATAATGACTAGGAATGTTAAAAAATCTCTCCTGATAATTTTAAAGGATTTAAGTCCTTATCCTTGGATTCTCGGGAGACAAAAAGTAAAGTTCAGAAAATTTTGAATAAAAACATATCCCTTCAATACAGTTTTTACCTCGTTAATATCATAATATATAGCTCAAATCCTTTATACCATTCGATAGAGAATATTTTTCTCGGTTCGACAATGTACTTATCTCAACATCGGAATTTTTTGGACTGAAATTGTTTATTCTTATCAGTGTAGAAATATTCACACATACATATCAATAGGTACTTATATCGTGTCAATGGCAAAAACTGGAATTCAAAATTATTCACGATTCTAATTTCCCTTACTTTATTTACCTGTTGTAAACACGATCATGTGACCTACCTGTTGTGAACACGATCATGTGACCTACCTGTTGTGAACAC
>NW_027116732.1:410511-419605 GCF_000696795.3 Halyomorpha halys | reverse complement strand
CTACCTGTTGTGAACGCTATCGTGTGAACTACCTGTTGTGAACACTATCATGTGACCTACTTATTGTGAACACTATCATGTGACCTATCTGGTGTAAACACTATCATGTGACCTACCTGTTGTGAACACGATCATGTGACCTACCTGTTGTGAACACGATCATGTGACCTACTTATTGTGAACACTATCATGTGACCTACTTATTGTGAACACTATCATGTGACCTACCTGTTGTGACCACTATCATGTGACCTACCTGTTGTGAACACTATCATGTGACCTATTTATTGTGAACACTATCATGTGACCTATCTGGTGTAAACACGATCATGTGACCTACCTTTTGTGAACACTATCATGTGACCTACCTGTTGTTGTTTGACCCACAAGTTTCACAAATGTAAATATATCATTATAACATCTGCTTTCTGTTTTTCAGTTGGCGCGGTCCTTTGCTGCAAACCAGAGGGAGCGGTGATAAAGCTCCATGTTCATTGTGAACGCGCAGCATGTAGAGATGGTAAATGGGTTCCAGAAGAATGCACGCACGACGATGACCAATATCAGAGCGCTTCAGCCACTGGTGAGGAAGTTATCTTTAAATGTGACGAAGGAAAGAGATACACTGACTTCAGCGACAGTAGCCTCTATTACGAGTGCAGCAACGGGATAGTAGTTCCCAGGAGGTGTCCGCCCGGGAACCGTTTCGACGGGTACATGAGAGAGTGCGTTAGGAAACATGTGAGTGATGAGGAGCCAGGGTCCGAATGCCAAGGTAACAGGCTCTATCCCGACAACTTCGGTATATCGATGTATCTCAAGTGCACCAATGGGGAGCTAGTGACCCAGTTCTGCCCTAATGGTACGGTTTTCGACTCCAAAAAAATTGCGTGCTTTCCAACCTCAGCGCCTCCTGATCAAAATGTGAATGGTGTTATATCAAAAAGAGTCCGGTGCAACCACGGTGAAACTCGTAAAAAAGAAGGATCCTGTAAGCAGTATTACGAATGCAACCATGGGACGGAGGTTATAGCGAAGTGTATGCAATGTCAGAACTATGACGAGAACGAGAGCAAATGCCGTTATGTATTCGATTTTCCTTGTCACTCCAAGTTTCCCGAACAATCGACTACGACTTCTTCGGAATTCTATAGTACAACAGTGCCAAGAAAGTGGACATCGGAAAAGTCTCCTTTAATCACTACCGAATCTGTTACGGAGAACATCGGTAGGAGTACAACAGCAAATGGTGGTGGATCGTCCTCGAATACGACGGCAGCGATAGTACCTGAAACAAAAACATCGGACTCATCCGAACCTGGGAGTACGCCAATACCATTGGGAAACTGTAAGAGCCGGCGTGGCCTTCCAGACTGCAAGTACTTCCTGGAGTGTGAGGAAGGGGAGCTGGTCACGAGGAGGTGTGGTTGGCTCCAGTACTTCGACTCACTCACCAATACCTGCAGCTTTATGGGCTACACCTGTTACGGAACTGAATAAGGCGTTTTAAAAACTTTAGATAACTAAACACTTAGTCAAAATGGCCTCAAGTGCAGCGTTCATAAAGTTTTTATATAAAAAAAAAATTCCTCATTCTTCAAAGCGTTGACCACAATTTACCAATGTAAATGTAATAAATAATGTATATGATATTTAATATCGTGCATACATATTATATATCATAATATTATGTTGTGAGACAGGAACGAAATGGTGTGGGAACAAGACCTCGAAGATCAGATTTCGCAGATCCAATCGGATTGGAGTGGCGTCCTAAAATAATAAAATAAATATAGGATAAGGAATTCGACCAACTACGATTCAATGCCGCGCAATTTGGAAACGTTTATTTGGAGGCGAACTTTTACTATAGTGAAGTATAAAACAAATCTGTGAAATGAAGTTTATTCTTGTCATATTTTCAGACAATGTAAATAAATAATAGATAAATAATTCAATGGTAAAACATAAATAATTAAACTAAAATAATTATCTTGGACACAACTTTTTTTTTATTACTCCCTTCCTGGTCGTTTCTGTGAAATGTCGGAGTTATCCAAAGAAAACTAACCTATTCTACTAGATTAGAGGGATTGTAGGGTCTGAGGGGGCACCACGAAATAAAGTCAAGTAAGTGACATGTGTTGCATATCCTTGTTTTCCTTACGATCCGATGTTCCCAGTAAAGAAAAAATGAGACGTCCAAACTATACCAAAATGATTTCCAAAGATGACGGATTCAGGAGTTTGAATTAGTTTCATTGTTCGGTAACTATAACTCATTATTTGGCTCAGTTCTTAGACTACTGAACAATAATTGCTCTAAGCAATAACAAATAATGCCCTTATCAAACTAAATACTTTTTAGTATTTATATTAAATTGTTAATTATTAAATGAAAAATATGTATAATTACTAGTCAAAATTGATGAGTCTGCCAAGTATAAATTGGGAGAATAAAAATTGGTGGCTGTTGCTCAAAATGGTAAAGTAGAAATTAATTCTTCATTCGGAGCTCTATATCTTTAAAACTATCCTAAGAGAACTTCATTTAAAGTAAAGTAAATTTGCTAAAATATGATTCCTATTAGAGCTAAAATATATTATTATAATATTCTAATAATATGATTCCTAATAGAGCTAAAATATATTATTATAATATTATAATGTTATAATTATTAAATATTAATTGTTAAATAAGTGTAGTTTTTGCAAGTAAATAGTATCCTATTAGTAAATTTTCGGGGTTGTCTTAGTTGGTTCTCCAGGCTGATATATACTTTACGGAAGGCCCACGACAAGGCGTATTCAATAATAGGTTAGAAAGGAAGACCGTGCCAGGGGATGAGCCCTGGACACTGACTCAGGTTGTGGAGGTCTAGGTGAGGGAGTTTGAGGTAGAGTAACAGTTCTAGTTGCCGAGATGAAGCGGACGGACTAGAACTGTCAAGATAGAAGCCAGCTTACTAGTTGCCGAGATGAAGCGGACGGACTAGGATTGCTGGAGAAAGGGAGAGGAGATAGGCCATCGTCTAGGGTGGGCATACTAAAAAACAACTCTTTTGAGAATAGATTGGCAATGAACTTCTCTGTCTCAAGTAGGGTGTACGCCACCAGTGCTATGACTTTATATCCTCTTCTCCTCATCAAATCATTTAATTCTTTTCATAGCTTGCAAACCGGTATACGTTTCGGTGTACTCTTCCGTCTTCAGGGTCTATTCTTGTTATAGAATCATACATTATTATATTAAATAATTCTTAGCAGAACTCTGGGTCACTTATAACTTATATTATTTTGAACTCTTGGTAATATGAAAGACACCCCAAAAATTTCCCTAGGGCGTCAAATTATAAACTAACAATTGAATATTGGAATAAAACTATCGGATAAAAATATCGATGTTGTTTCACCTCAGTGGGTAATTTGTGGGGATGGGGAAAAATGGCGTTACGATGTTCCCAGAGTGCTTGCGCAGTGTGGCGTCCAGTATTTTCAGTTCAACATTAGACATTTTTCCTATTGTTAAATTAAAGTTATTATTGTTCCTTAGATATTGAATTTGAGGGCCATTAGGGGCCCATGACATGTTTGTTTGTATATATACTGGGATGTTTATATTTGGGGTCTGGGGCTGATACATTTTTAAGGTCGCGGACAAATTTGTTGTTTTCGAGTTCGTGGTGGATTGGATTTTGCGCCCTCAGTGGAATATTTTATGATCTGTGATGGGCCCTCAACGAATCATTTTTAATTTTTCGGGGAAATATAAGAACATTTTTTTCCCACCTGTCGTGATTACATCTGATAAGGTTGATATGTTGTGGCAGTTCACTGTAAAGGGGTATAGATTTGACAATTGAACGTGGCAGTTAATGCGACTGTTAGTGCACTGATATTACTCGTACTATTAACGATCAGTGTGACTTTACTGAGGCTAATACTTTAACGGCAACATCGGACACTGTACAATTGTTCACTGTCAAGGCGTATGTATGTGATAGTTAACGTGACAGTTACTTCATTTACATTACTTGTGCTATTACTATCCTGACTATCACGCCAGAGCTAATGCGACAGTACAATCATGGCTGATCACAAAATATCATCACAAAGATATAATTGAGATTAGTTTTTAGAGCAGAATTTTAATTTCGAAACATAAAATGAAATAATTCTTAATGATTAATCCTTTCAAGACATCCAAAACATCTTTCAGGTATTGATAACATTTAATATTCTTCTCAAAACTTTTGTATAATGAAAATTATTCCTTGGAAGAATTTTATCAAATCCTACCGGCACATTTAGATTGAATAAGATGATATACTTTATCATATTTCATAAGTTTCGAAACTTGATTTAATTTAGCCTTAATGGAGCCGTTGAAAGTAGGGCGAAACGTTTTGTTTTTTCTTCTATTTTATGTACCTTTTATTAACAGCATGATAATCTTCTTACAATTGAAATGATTGTATTTGATTAAAAGAACTTTTAATTGTTTAGCTACATTGTATAACCATTTGGAATATAGTTTTTTATTCAAGTATTATTTTTTTTTATCCAATAAAAATGTTGTTGTTAACAATATCATCATTATGTTTTTAAAATATTTAGTGAAAAAAAAATTATTTAATGGAATCAATGATATTTTTTCTTATCCTAAAAAAAATGGCAAATCGATTGGCATACGGCACGCGATAAAACTGCTTTTCTGTAAATAAATTTTGTTAACCCCTGTCGAACAGATCCGCTACCTTGGACTACATTTGGAAAAACGATTAACATGGAATCCTCACACCAGACTGAAAAGACAGCAAACAGCACGTCGATTTCGATCTTTTACAACACTTACTTGAAAAACGGTCCAAACTTCCAACACATTACAGAAGACTGATCTACATGACTGTAATAAGGCCAATCTGGACATATGGAGTTGAGCTTTGGGGCTCCACTAAACCTTCGAATTCTTCTCGTATTCAATCCTTACTATCCAAAATCCTTAATGCTCCTTACTTTGTCACAAATAAAATCATACATAAATGTTCCCTATGTAACCAATCTAATCCGAACCAGATATCACTCCAGTTTCTTCTGCATCCTCTTCCATTCCTGACAATCCTCCTGATGACCACGAGACCAGCTAATGTAAAATGTCATTAGAGTGCTACCAATGGGTAGTTTCCCTACACGCCTGTAACACTCCAATTTAACTTAGATCAGATTTACTAAATGTGTTATAATGTACAGTTGTAAATAGCAATAAATAAATATATAAAAAAAAATTGTTAACTTTTTTTACCAAAAAAATCAGAAAATTCAATAACGTTCCTGGCAAAATGCTAACTATTTAGCAAAACATCCTATCAAAATCAGATCAAAGGCAGCGCATTAAGTAAGAATAAACCAATATTTATTATTTGATATCATTTTCTTAATTTAATTACTAAAATAATTAATATCATAAATTATGCGATTATAAAGAATAATTTAATATCTAGTTTAATTGTTCATAATTAACCAATTTTTGTTTTTAGTTACAGGAGAAATCATAATAACAGTTATCATAATTTGCACACAATTTCCACCAATAACAACAACAAAACATATGATGAAGAAAAAGTTAGAATATTTTAAGTTATTAGATTACACTTGGTAGTTATTGCTCACTTCCCCTCATGGCGAGATTACTAGATGTTGATACAGATTAATATAGAATACGATTAGATAATGCCTAAGGCGATACTCTATAAACGATAAGATAAACCATAAGGCGATATTCTATATTTTAACATTGTCGTTTATTGAATATAGACTATTTAGTATTTAATTATTTTAATATATTAATTTTAATTAATTTAATTTAATTAAATTAATTTTGCACTTTAATTTATACATAATAACAGTGCGCCATTGCAATTGTGGCGCTCGGCCCATCCATACAACCCGCCTCGAAGTTTGAAACGGCAGTGGCCAAGAGACTTATTGTAAAATAAAAATGGACAATTGGAGTTCTGGCAATGGTCAGATTCTCCAATCAAGTTGAGTGTTTGCGGCTTTAGCGCACTTGCTCAGCCTCCACTGGCTCACTACCAGTGATGCGGCGAGAGGGATGCGCTGGGATCTCTTGAGCTCTGCTCTGCACCCCCACAGTGTGCTCGGGGATCCTCAGGTCGATAATGTAAATATTGTATATAAAACTACAAAGGTGACTTATTTTATTTTATTATTATTATAAATACTAATATTTTGTATGTTTTTGTTTATATATATAATAATAGAGAGATTTTATTTATTTTTATGTCATTTTTTTTTTCCATTTACTTATTTATTTTATTTTAGTATGAATGTGATCAATTATTACCACTACCTATTGCCAAACAATGGCATATTGTAATATTTATCAATAAATAAAGTTCCTATAAAAAAATAAAATAAATAAATAAAAAATTGTAGCACAGTAATGTTATTATTTTTTATGATAAAATAAATGAAAATATATATCTAACTTATGTATCGGCGAGCACAAAATGTTAAAAAAAGAGAAAAGGTATAAGATATGACACGCTTGAACTTCTGTAACATACATATATAACTTATGAGATATCGGAAGACAAACTTAAAACAAAAGAAGAAAAAGGAGAAAGGATATGAAACGTATGTATTCGAGATAACAACTGATTTATTCTCGGTTTTAATTCTCCTTATATACATTTTTTGTGTTTATTTACATGAGGAGTTAGGATTTAAGCTATTAGCACGCTTACCCTTACCATAAATTATATATATAAGTTACGATAGGTCTAGTGAAAATAATGAAAAAAAAGAAAAATGATGCACACTAAGTCTCAATATATACTGCTTTATTATCTGTATTAATCCTCTATATATAGGTTTAGGTTATGTTTACATAGGGAGAAAGGTATTATGACAGGTATCCGGCAACATCATACCTTAACTCCCCCCTACCAGTTTACAAATATCCTCGTAAGCTTCATGAAAAGGGCACCTGTATATAATAATAAATCTGTCCTTTTTTTCTAGATGATTTGTCGGGGCTTGTGATTTATAATTTCTTCTAACTCCTCCATCTCCGTAGGTCTCTTCTCAACCGAGCTGTAGGCCTCCGATGGTTCCGCACTCCCATCCCGTCCCGCCTCCGCTGGTTCTCCATCTTCCCCTGGGGTCCATTCCCGAAGACTGCCGGACGTCCTCAGATGGTTCACCTTGGTCTCCCTCAATAGCATTGACGTTAATCGCCCGGGAAAGCCAATCCGAAACAACATTTTCCATGCCCGACTTATAGACTATGTTATATTAGCTTAGGAGTTCCTTCCACCGGGTGACCCTCTCCGACGACTCCTTTAACTTCCCTATCAACTGAGGACGGTGGTCTGTGTGAACACGGAATCTCCTTCCGAACACGTAGGGTCGAAAATTTGCAACATCTCACACGATCCCCAATAGTTCTCTCTCAAAGACATTATATCGCGTGTCCGGCGCCGTCAGCCGTCTACTACCATATGCAACCGGGCGTCCCCCCTCTCCATTGTCCTGAGGCAACACGGCTTCCAAGGCGTAATCGTGAAGGGCTTCTGGAAGTCCGGAAGTGCGAGGACAAGTCCCTTCTGCAATTCCTCCATGCATCGGCGTACGTTGTTCTCAATCATCGGGGTTATAACTATCTTGCTACTCTTTTTCAACAAATTATTAAGGATCACTAGTGGTCCGCCATTTCGGGTACAAACCGCCGGTAATAATTAAGGGCACTCAACAGTCTTCGTATTCCCTTTACATCCCACGGCACCAACATCATCCGAAGCGCCTCTACTTTTTTGTGCGTCTTGTTTAACCAACCCGCTCCTGTGAAATGGAGTGTCATACAAAATTTATTTCTTCCTGTCCCAACTTGGATTTCGCAGGAGACAACTTGAATCCGAATTGTCGTACTCTATTGAAGACGACCCGCAAGTGTTCTATATGTTCTTGTTCCGTCTTACTAAAACCTAAGCGGTCGTCCATGTATACTTGACACATCGACTCGTCGACTCCTCTCAAGAACTCGTCCATGAGACGCTGGAAAGTTATAGGTACATTCTATAAACCGAACGGAATCCTTGTGAATTGGTAGTATTCACGCTCAATTGTGAAATCCGTTTTGTATTGATCCCTCGGGTACATCTGTATCTGATGATACCCCGCCTTCAGATCGAGTGTACTGAAAATCGTCGCACCCCCTAGCCTATCTAAGATGTCTTCAAACATAGGGATCGGGGTTCCACGGTGTTCTCATTTAGCTTTCTATAATCTATGAGTACTCTATACTTTTCGGTGTGATCCCCTGGCACTTCCTTCTTCCTGAAGGTCCACAAGGGACTATTGTATGGGGAAGTACTATTGACTATTATGCCTTGTCTTTTCAGATTCTCTAGCTCCTCGCAAATATGCTGCCGCCACGCCTGAGGGTATCGACGTTTCTTCACGTATGTGACTCTTATCAACTTTTAACAGAATCTCATGTACAGTTTCCCCCGTCGCTCCCAGTATGTCTCCATCTTTTAAAAAAAAATCCGTGCTTTTCCGTTCTCCTGTAACTTAATGCAAAAAAAATTCTTCACCTCTAACCTAATCCGCCACTTCCTCCCACAGGTTCTTATCCTAGCTCCGACTCTCTCTATTACGTCGCATCCAATAATAACCTGATATTCCCGGGGCATAGTGTTTACGATATGAACCACCAGCTTTTCTCCACCCACACACCATCTAATTAATCCAATCTCCTATTTCTCCAGGTTCGAAACTGTTGCTCTCACGATTCCGTTACTGGCCATGTTATGAAATAAAAGAAAATGACAAAATCAAAACAAATAAAAAAATTCTTCTTGAAAAAAAATTACTTCGGTATCTAAAGCTCCCGGGTTTCGGCACCACTTAAGTATCGTCGAGCGCAAAATATAAAAACAGAGAAATGGGCATAAGATATGACTCGCTTTAACTTCTATAACAGACTGGCTTAATTGGGTTCAGCACCTCAGTATATAAACACTCAATCAGCTGACATCGCAGTAACAGCTGGCTGCAATATATATTTACA
>NW_027116732.1:408336-409826 GCF_000696795.3 Halyomorpha halys | reverse complement strand
CTTAATTCGTTAATCTTAAGGAGATGTTTGCGTCTCTATACCTCCACATTCTTACATTTCAATATTATCTGTATTCAATAATTTAGTGCAGTAATAGCTATGCGGATATATCTCGTATTACTGTTTTATGGTGAGTGATTTTTTTTTCATAGACCGTCTAATTAGAAAATTAGTATTAAAAAATGGCGGCTGTTTCAGAGGATACAATAACTTATTATTTAGTTCTCTCAAACAAAATAAAAGGATGTTGTTTATTTTCTGTAGAAAATATTTAAATTTTTATTTATAGTATAGAAGAGATACAGTGAATGTCATTAAAAAGTAAATATTGAAGTATTTAAGGTACACTCTTTCTCAACTTTATTTTATTCGTAAAAACCTTAAATTTTCGCTCATTTTTCGTTCTGAATTACATATCCTTAAAACTACATAGGACATTATTTAAAGTAGAGTAAATGTTCTAAAATCTCTAATCTAATCTAATCTCTTTTTCTTATTTTTTTAAAAAAAAGTAATATTGTTTCCAAATAATGAAAAATGAATATTATGTATATTCATTTTAGCGAATATCATGAAAACCTCTATCTACGAAGATACATGTTGCTAATTACAATTGTAGTAAATTAAACTAGCTTGATTTTAGTCGATAATTGCCATCTATAAGTCCCATATAGGGATCGATGTCGATGTTTTGAAAACATCGATGTTTTTTTAACTTCGATGTTTTACGTTTGTCCCAATCTTTAATTTTTTTTTTTTTTTTTTTTTTTCCAAAAGTAACTAAATGAAAACACAAAATTTACGGTATAAACAATTTCCTATCAGCAATGTGGTGGGATAAAAAGGACCTCCAACCATTACGCTAACGACGTAATAAAGATAAATTACGACTAGAAAAACATAGATGTTTTAAAATATCAATGCTTAATATTAAAACATCATTATATACAAACCTTTGCCTAAAATACATTGATGTTTTTGAACAACCATTTCAGTAACATAAGGTCTGTTCCAACGACTACGTATACTCCCGCCAGTCGGAAGTGATTTTTGCAAAAAGAATGCAAATTGACAAAGAAAAACATCGATGTTTAGAAATATCAATGTTCAATATTAAAATATCGTTGCATACAATACATCGATGTTTTTGAACAACAATTTCAGAAACATAAAGTCTGTTCTTATGATCACGCATTTTGCGGCCTGTCAGAAGGGAATTTTGGAACAAAGAATCCGACATCGACTACAAAAAACATCGATGTTTTTACAATATCGTTGCTTACATTACGTTACCCAAATTACATCGATGTTTTTGAACAACCATTTGAGTAACGTAAGGTCTGTCACGACTATCCAACGATCACGCATTTTAAGGCCTGCCAGAAGTGGTTTTTTAAACAAAGAATATGACATAAACTACAAAAAACATCGATGTTTTTAAAATATCGTTGCTTACAATACATTACCCAAAATACATCGATGTTTTGGAA
>NW_027116732.1:401211-407766 GCF_000696795.3 Halyomorpha halys | reverse complement strand
CGATGTTTTAAAATATCGTTGCTTACAATATTTTACCGAAAAATCATCGATGTTTTTGAACAACTATTGAAGGAACATAAGGTCTGTTCCAACGACTACCATGCACAGGCCAGTCGGAAGTGCTTTTTGTATGAAAGAATGGAACACCGACTACAAAAAACATCGATGTTTTAAAATATCGTTGCATACAATGCATTACCCAAAAAACATCGATGTTTTAAAATATCGTCGCCTACAATACATTTTCCAAAAAACATCGATGTTTTAAAATATTGGGATCTAGTATTTGAAAACTTTTTTAATTTGGTTCAATGGAGTTAAATATCAAAAAGTCAATAAGAACAATTTACAAAATAATATTTCATTTACTAATCAAATATACAACACAAGATCAATCACATGTTTAGACTAATTTATTTATTTATTTAATACCAGATCAACTTGGTGCGCCTTACTTGCTTGATACAACTGTTACATCTAATTTCTTTTACAGTTGATTATAAAGTGGATAATTAAAGCAAGAATCCGACATCGACTACAAAAACCATAAATGTTTTTAAAAATCGTTGCTTGCAATACATTACCCAAAAAAAAAACCATGTTTTAAAATATCATTGATTACAATACATTTTCCAAAAAACATCGATGTTTTAAAATATTGTTGTTAACAATACATTGCCAAAAATACATTGTTGTTTTTTTGAACATGCAAGATATCCTGTGTGATTTTTCAATAAAAATAATGTAAATATAAAATAAGACATGTACATTAGTAAAAATGATCACATAGCGGTAACTTAACAACATAACTGCATTATTTCACCATTTATGTATTCATAATGTTGAAAGGTATGTTACATATTTAAATTGTTATATAGTACCCATACAGTTAAGAAATTGGCAATGTATAACAATTACAAATAAAAATGACCACATAGCGGTAAATTAACAACATAACAGCATTATTTCACTATGCATGTATTCATAAATGATGTGATCGATCTTGTGTTGTATATTTGATTTAAAAATAAAATATTATTTTGTAAATTGTTCTTATTGATTTTTTGATATTTAACTCCATTGAACCCAATTCAAAAAGTTTTCAAAGACTAGGTCTGTTCCAAGGACAGCTTCATATAATTATCCAACTCATAATCAAGCAACGATATTTTAATATTGGACATAGATAATATCTTAATATTTTAAACATCAATGTTTTTTTTAGTTACGTTATTTGTTCCAACAACCATTTCTGACTGGTCGGAACAGACCTTATGTTTCTGAAATAGATGTTAAAAAAAACAACAATGTATTTTTGGCAATGTATTGTTAACAATATTTTAAAACATCGGTGTTTTTTGGAAAATGTATTGTAAGCAACGATTTTTAAATACATCGATGTTTTTTGTAGTCGATGTCGGATTCTTGCTTTCAAAAACCACTTCTGACAGGCCGTAAAAAGCGTCATCGTTGGAACAGACCTCAAGTTTCTGAAATATTTTTTGAAAAACATCGATGTATTTTGGGTAATGTATTGTAAGCAACAATATTTTAAAAACATCGATGTTTTTTGTTGTTGATGTCGGATTCATAGTTTCAAAACCCACTTCTGACAGGCCGTAGAATGCGTGATCGTTGGAACAGACCTCATGTTTCTGAAATAGTTGTTTAAAAACATCGATGTTTTTTGGGTAATGTATTGTAAGCAACGATATTTTAAAACATTGATGTTATTTTTGGACTCCATGTCCTATTAGTTGATTAAAAAAGCACTTCTGAGTGGCCGGAGCATGGGTAGTCTTTAGAACAGTCTTTATGTTACTGAAATGGTTAAAAAAAAAATCGATGTTTTTTTGTCGATGTTTTTTAACATCGATGTTTTAGTATTGAACATCGATGTTTTTTTTTATCGATGTCGCATCTCTAGTCCCATAGTTCATGATATATAATTTTGGTGAACTCAAATTTTTTCGTCAAATCAAAATTTTGACAATTTATTTTGGCGAATATAATGAAAACATTTATTCCTACCCTTTCTACTGCTTCTCAAATGAGAGCTACAAAAGAGGGTAATTTTGGATTGTAATCATTTGCTTGGGCAGAATAGCCTGCATAAAGTTTTTTAAAATTGTAAAATATTATTTTGGATTGTTCCTGAGAAAGGCTGAACTGACCAAAACGTTGAATTTTTAAATAAAAAAAGAATGTTTCCAGACAATTTGGATAAAATTAATTTTATTTAAACAATAAAACCAGTCTCAAGAAAGTGAAAAGATTATAAATAAATTCAAATATTAGTTCGATAATTATTTTCAAAATTAGAGCTCAGGGTAGTATCCTTGGTCCTATCCTTTGTACAGTTTTCACGACTGACATCTCAACCCATCCTAACACTATCCTCACCACGTATGCCGATGACACATGTCTATTGTCAATGAACAATGATCCTTACATTGTATCCCATACCCTCCAATCCTACATCACCACCCTTGAACAATGGTGCCAAAACTGGAGGATTAAAATTAATTCCAATAAATCCCACCAAATCACATTTACCCTTCGTCGTAAACCCATGACTTTTTGCCCTACAGTATCCTTTAATAATACTCCAATTATTCCTATTGAACAGATACGTAACTTAGGAATACATCTGGACAAACGACTGACATGGGATCCTCATACAAGACTAATAAGACAAGAAACTGCTCGTCTATTCCTACTATTACAACATTTACTAAACAAACGGTATAAATTGCTAATCCATTACAAAAGATTGATCTACATGACTATTATAAGGCCTATCTGGACATACAGAGTTGAGCTTTGGGGCTCCACTAAACCATTAAATTCCTCCCGAATCCAATGCTTACGGTCCAAAATCGTTCGCAAAATCCTTAATGCTCCTTACTTTGTCACAAATCAAGTCATCCATCAGGACCTCAATGTTCCATATGTTGCCGATTTGGCCAGAACCAGATACCGTTCCTTCCATAATAAACTTCTCAACCACCCAAATCCACTTGTTTCTAACCTGGCTTCTCCTTCATTACCTAATAATTCTCCTAGGCGTCTGAAAAGAAGATGGCCTCAATTTTGTATCATGTCACCTACAGCAAATTTTCTTGTTGTATATATTTTTATACAGTTGTAAATAACAATAAATAAATTATTAAATAAAAAAAAATGTATAACTTGTCATATATTCAAGATTTAGTGGGTTTATATGTGCGTATGTGTGTGTTAGTTTAAGTCCTCATTGAAATAGTCTGACAGGACTTAGTTAACGAATTCTTAAAAAAATCTTCCTCCAAAGCAACTTGAAAGATAGATGAGTCAGTAAACAATCATCTCCCAGTTTAGTGTTTATTAGCGGGATCTAATTGAAGTTATCATTATTTAAAAAAAAAAAAACTACCTTAAATCTTAAAACCTGGTAAGAAGAAAATTATGAACAAAAAACCTCTGCACTGTCAAGAATACAACATTTTAATTAAGAGACAACCAAGTGATTGAGAAAGATGGAATGGACTCGACTCTTGGGTCTTAGTGGACTTGCCAACTGACTTGGGTAACTTCCTTGCTCCTGATATCTCCAATATTGTTCTTAGTGACCATCTCGACTCCATAATATCTCTGTCCTCTCAAGACATAATTTTCATTAAGAAGTACGTTGACGAACTCATCTTTGTCCTCAATCCTGACAGAATCCCTGAAATCTTATCAGCCCCTAACTCCTGTTGAAGGTGAATTGGACCATTCCTTCTCTTTTGTTGACCTACTTATTATCAGAAATCCTGATGACTCCCTATCTACTGATTAGTATACCAAACCCACCTATTCTGGCAGACCCCTCAAATTCTTTTCTCAACACCCTCATCACCAAATAACCAATGTTCCTAAGAACCTTATCCACCGACCCCTTTCTCTTTCTGACCCTCAATACCACCAGACCAAGATACAACGTATTAAGCAGATCCTATTTAACAATAATTTCCCACATAAAGTGACGACTCCTTGATTCTTACGTTAACCCTGTGACTCAACTTCCTCCTGTCCTCAACCTACTTCACTTCTTTTTTAGTAGAGGTCCTTGTTGTTTACCAGATTCCTTGTTCTATCCCGTATCCTTCTATATATAAAGATCAACCTAAAAACCGTATTTCCCAGCATAAAACTTCTATCAACTCCTGTAACCCCTTTTGCCTCACATCTTTATAAATTTATAAAACCCCCATAAATCTTCTGTTCTCTTCGTTCTGCATTTCAGAAACCCCCTTTCCTTTCACGTCTTTTATCAGGTTTTATTTTTACAATTCTCGCCCTATGCTTAATTTTATTATTCTATATTTACTTTCCGTTTTTTTATATTTATATAACTTATTTTTAATTTATATTACTTTAAAGTACTTTATCTGTCAATGCCCACTCCTCTCTATACATCCTGTCAAAACCGTTAACTTTGGCTCTGACTTCTAGACTGCAAGGTATGTTGACTTTATTCTTATCTTCCTTTTTCTATCTTTTAGTTTGTATATTATATTATATCGCTTCTTTTTATCTGTTATTATTACCGTTTCCATTAATTGTCCTTAATCATTAATATTCTTATTTATTTTTACGTTTCACAGTACACCTTTTTAATTTTTCTTTAAAGTTTAAATGATTTATGTGTTTGTCTTTTTTAGCCCTGAAAGCCCTGCAACGTAGGATGAAAGCTTTTTTTATCCGTTCTCATCCCTCCGACAGCTTATTTCAAGTAAATCACAACAGCACTTATTCATCCCTATTTCCTCAGTCTGCTGGAGTACCTCAAGGTATTATCCTTGGTCCTATCCTTTATAAAGCTTTTTCCAACTGACATCCCAACCCATCGTAGCACTATTCTCACCACTAATGTTGATGACACATGCCTATTTTCAGTGAGTGATGAACCTTCCATTGTATCCCAAACCCCCCAATCTCACATCACTACCCTCAAAAAATGGTGCAAAAACTGGAAGATTAAAATAAATTCAAATAAATCCCACTAAATCACATTTACCCTTCGTCATAAACCTTCGGCTTGTCCCACCGTGTCTTTTAATTCATAATATTCCATATTATAGCATATTCCTCCTCCCCCCCCCCACTTCCTTCAATATGAAATTTCAGTTTCTTCGGACTCTTCACTTTAGAACTAGGCCGTTCACACACTGACCATTTTGCAAGGCTTTTAAGTTATTTGGACTCAAGACACCTCAAAACGTGTATCTCTGTCAAAAACTGGAATTCAAAATTATTCACGATTCTACTTTTCCTTAATTTATTTACCTGTTGTAAACACGATCATGTAACCTACTTGTTGTGAACACGATCATGTGACCTACCTTTTGCGAACACGATCATGTGACCTCCCTGTTGTTAACACGTTCATGTGACCTACCTGTTGTTAACACGATCATCTAACCTACCTGTTGTGAACACGATGATGTGACCTACCTGTTGTGAACACGATGATGTGACCTACCTGTTGTGAATACGATCATGTGACCTACCTGTTGTTAACACGATCATCTAACCTACCTGTTGTGAACACGATCATGTGACCTACATGTTGTGAACACAAGTTTCACAAATGTAAATATATCATTATAACATCTGCTTTCTGTTTTTCAGTTGGCGCGGTCCTTTGCTGCAAACCAGAGGGAGCGGTGATGAAGCTCCATGTTCATTGTGAACGCACAGTGTGTAGACATGGTAAATGGGTTCCAGAAGAATGCACTCACGATGATGATCAATATCAGAGCGATTTGGACACCAATGACAATACTTTTATAAAATGTAATGAAGGAAAGAAGTATCCTGACTACGTTGACAAGGGTGTCTATTACGAGTGCAGCAAACGCGTATTGGTCCTCAGGAGGTGTCCGCCCGGGAACCGTTACGACGGGTACAATAAAGAGTGCGTTAAGAAACATGAAGGTGATGATGAATACCAAGATTACAACTTTTATATCATAAATCAAGGGGGAGCTGGTGATCCAGTTCTGATGGCACGGCTTACGACTCGAAAAAAAAAGCGTGCCTTCCAACCTCAGCGCCTCCTGATCAAAATGTGAATGTTGTTCTATCAAAAAGAGTCCGGTGCAACAACGGTGAAACTCGTAAAAAAGAAAGCTCCTGTAATCAGGATTCTACCAAATTAGAGGGGTTGTAGGGTCTGTGGGGGCACCACGAAATAAAGTCAAATAAGTTACATGTGTTGCATATTCTTGTTTTCCTTACGATCCAATGTTCCCAGTAAAGAAAACAATAAGACGACCAAACTATACCAAAATGATTTTCAAATATGACGGATTCAGGAGTTTGAATTAGTTTCATTTATCGGTAACTATAAACTAAATACTTTTTAGAATTTATATTAAATTGTTAATAATTAAATGAAAAATATGTATAATTACTAGTCAAAATTGATGAGTCTGCCAAGTATAAGTTGGGGGAATAAAAATTGGTGGCTGTTTTAAAATAGTAAAGAAGAAATTAATTCTTCATTCGGAGCTCTATATCTTTAAAACT
>NW_027116732.1:395210-400954 GCF_000696795.3 Halyomorpha halys | reverse complement strand
ATATTATAATGTTATAATTATTAAATATCAAATGTTAAATAAGTGTAGTTTTGTAAGTAATGTATAAAATAAATCACTATCAATTTAGTTTTATATCCTCATCTCCTCATCAAATTATTTAATTATTTTCATAGCTTGCAATCCGGTATACGTTTCGGTGTATTCTTCCGTCTTCACGGTCTATTCTTCTTATAGAATCATACATTAATATATTAAATAATTCTTAGCACAACCCTGTGTCACTTATGACTTATTATTTTGAACTCTTGGTAATATGAAAGTCACCCCGAAAATTTCCCTTGGGCGTCAAATTATAAACAAACAATTGAATATTGAATTAAAACTATCGGATAAAAATATCGATGTTGTCTCACCTTAGTGGGTAATTTGTGGGGATCGGGAAAAATAGCGTTCGATGTTCTTAGAGTGCTTACGCAGTGTGGCGGCCAGTATTTTCAGTTCAACATTAGACATTTTTCCTACTGTTAAATTAAAATTATTATTTGATTAATTAATTTGAGAGCCATTAGGGGCCCATGACATGTTTGTTTGCATATGTACTGGGATGTTTATATTTGGGGCCTGGGGTTGATACATTTTTAAGGCCCCGGAAAAATTTGTTTTTTTTGGAAAACGTTAGTTCGTGGATGGCTTCTGGGGCGCCTCCTGCCAGTGTACTTTTTCTCTCGTCCTCCACCGGTGTCTATTCCCTCAAACATTGCCGTATGTCTCCGGACGATCCCCCTTGTTCTTCTTCAATTGCGTTTATCGTTATAGCACGGGATAGCCAGTCTGCAATTACATTCTCTTTTCCGGGCTTGTAAGCAATTTCGATATTGTACTGGCTAAGGATCTCCTTCTACCGAGTTACGCATGCCGATGATTTCTTCAGCCTCCTTATCCATTGGAAGGGTTTATGGTCCGTGTGTACTCGGAATCTCCTCCCGAACACGTAAGGGCGTAAGTCCTCGACTGCCTAAACGATGCCTTACAACTCCCTCTCTAGTGCACTATATCGTGTTTCTGCATCGGTCAGGTGTTGCATATTCTTCGGACGCACCCTTCCGTCACCATCCTGCGACAGCACCGCTCCCAAGGCGTACTTGCATCCGCAGTGACAGTAAATTGTTTCTAGATATTTGGGAAGTGTAATACGTTCCCGCTGCATGCATTCTCCATATATTTCCTAATGTTACCCTCTATTTCTGGAGTCACAATAGGCCTTTTGCCTTTCTTTAAAAGATTACTAAGTGGCACCAAATGTTCTGCCATTTCTGGAACGAATCGACGGTAGTAGTTCAGGGTTGGGTGCCCATTCTCCATATCCCTTTAACATCAGCGGGAATCGCCATTTTCATAATAGCATCTAACTTTTGAGCATCAGGCTTGACCACATGTTGGAAGATTGTATGTCTCAGAAAATTTATTTGGTTCTGCCCCAGTATAGATATCTCCGCGGGAAGCATCAACCCAATTTGTCGGACCTCCTGGAACACAATGCGTAGATGCGAGACGTATTCTTTCTTTGTCTTGCTGAAGACTAATAGATCGTCCATGTAAACCTGGCACATGGACTCGTCGATTACCCGTAGGAATTCATCCATTAGGCGCTGGAATGTTATGGGGACATTCTTTAATCCAAAAGGCATCCGTGTACATTCATAATGCCCCCTTCCATGTGTGAACGTTGTTTTGGGTTGATCCTTAGGGTCCATCCTTATCTGCTGATAGCCGGCTTTTAAATCTAAGGTACTACGGTGCTCTCTTTCCTCTGCTTCCGTTCCTGAAGCCTCGGACTCTTCAAACATTTCAGTGGAGGAGTCGCTAGGTCTGTAGTCCACTCGTCTACGACGTACCTTTTGGACATTAATGTCCATCGGCCCTCCTTGCCCCATCTCCCTCCTTTTGTACATATTGGGACAATGCCGCAGCATTTAGTGCGAGGACACTGGGTAGTGGGTGTCCCACTTTTCCGAATCCGTGGCATTTTCGCTCTTATCTTCTGCCTCCGTTATGAAACGGCAATGTGCCTGACCTGGTTCGATCCACGCTCTTCCGTTGGATCTCTCTCCCTGCCGACATCCTTCTGGTCTCTCCTCCTTCATGGCCTCGTTGGGTTTCGAAGGGGATGATTGTATGACACTCGATTCCATCCCCCATCATTTGTTTCCTTCCTTGTGTCTTGCTCCCAGGCGCTCGCGTCAATCATGTCTTTAGCGCACTCCAAGAATGAACGATCGCGCGGCAGTCCCTCTCTTTTATTCGTCTCCTTGGCAAGCTGCACCTTCCTGACGGCAGCCAGGAAATTCATTTTCCAACGGACAACATCGGCTCCTTCCGTTTCCTCATCCCCGTTACGAGATAAAACTGGGCATACTGCGCTGCTGCATACTGTCCATTCGATTGTCCATTCCTCTTCTTCTCACTGAACATATACGAAATATCTTCTTCGAGAGTCCATCTGCCTCCCCCATAGGCCTTTTTCAATCGCTCTTTCACTACCAGCCACGACGTCTCCTCGTCGGCCTGAATGTGGTTGAGGATGTTACTTTTGATTCTACAGATCAGGGCCCCTTTCAATCTTCATCATTTCTGTCTCGTATATCCTCATTGATCTTGGACTCCATCCTTTCGATGATGCGGTCGCCCCCTTTGATGAAATGGTTGAGGTCACCAATTTCTCCTGAGAACCGCTCCAGGTCGGAAATTGCCTTCCTGATGTCCCGGGAAGTAGCTATTCTCACTTTCATTTTTGCTAATATATTGGCGTGCGCCTGTGCAAGGTTGGTTTCCGGTAACGGGGGTAAATTCGGATATATCAATTATAAAATTGATTAATGAATTCAAGATATTCTAAAATATATTATAAAATACACAAACATCAGAAGAATACGATATATTTGTATTTATTTTTTGTTTTTTAAATATTTTAATCTGAAATTAAAGATGCCAGGTATTCAAGACCAGCGTCAACAACTAATACTCAGTAGATTAGGAATCTGGAAAGGAGACAAATTGATAGGATGAGTTTACAAGACCTAGCAGGATGGAAGCTTCAATCCGGAGTGAACTAGTCTATGGTCATGACGGGGATAACAAGTCCTGCAGGAACTAGCTGTAGGCCCATGCTGGATGGAAACTTCATTCCGTACGGAACTAGGAGCCTACGACCGTGAAGGTGATAGAAACTCCAACAGGAACTAGCTGTAAATCCATAAAGGAATCAAATTTCACTCTGTAGAGAGCCAGCCTACGGTTGTGAAGGGGATAGCAAGGCCTAATGGAACTAGCCGTAGGTTCTTGTAGGAAGGATACTTCACAACGTGGGTACTAGCTTACGGTCGTGAAGGGGAAAGCAAGGCCTAATGGAACTAGCCGTAGGTTCTTGTAGGAAGATACTTCACAACGTGGGTACTAGCTTACGGTCGTGAAGGGTATAGCAATTTTGGTGGCTGTAGTAGTTACAGTATGGATCAGCAGATAGAGATGTCGCTTCAAAGCTTTAATTTTTTTTTTAGTTAAGTTTTCCAAATTTAGTTCTAAGCTTGCCCAACCAATAATTATTCATGACACAACCTATTAAATACCGTGACCATGATTTTCTTTTATTTAACCATATCTTATCAGAAGTGAATCAAGGATTTCGCCGATAACCAATCGCTGATCCTAAAGATCAATTAAGCAAAATCCAAGAGTTATACCATGATCCTTTCCTTAATTCGTTAATCTTAAGGAGATGTTTGCGTCTCTATACCTCCACAGTCTTACAGTTCAATATTATCTGTATTCAATAATTTAGTGCAGTAATAGCTATGCGGATATATCTCGTATTACTGTTATACGGTGAGTGATTTTTTTTTCATAGACCGTGTAATTAGAGATATTGATTGAGCATTATACTTTTTAGAGATCAGTTTGATGAAAAGAGTTTTCTAGTCCAAGAGCCCAAGAGAATAAAAAAAACAGTTATTTCACCCCTATTTTTTGATTCTTTAATGAAACCTAAATACAATCAAGAGCTACTGAAATTGATACATTAAATTAATGAGTCTTTCAACCATGGTAGAATAAAAAATGGCGTCTGTTTCAGAGGATACAATAATTTATTATTTAGTTCTCTTAAACAAAATAAATAGATGTTGGTTATTTTCTATAGAAAATATTTCAATTTTTATCTATAGTATAGAAGAGATACAGTGAATGTTATTAAAAAGTAAATATTGAAATATTTAAGGTCCTTTATCTCTCAACTTAATTTTATTCGTAAAAACCTTAAATTTTCGCTCATTTTTCGTTCTGAATAATATATCCTTAAAAGTACATCATAGGACATTATTTAAAGTAGAGTAAATGTTCTAAAATCTCTAATCTAATCTAATTTCTTTTTCTTATTTTTTTAAAAAAAGTAATATTGTTCCCAAATAATGAAAAATCAATATTATGCATATACATTTTAGCGAATATGATGAAAACCTCTAGTTCTACGAAGATACATGTTGCTAATTACAATTGTACTAAATTAAACTAGCTTGACTTTAGGCGATAATTGCCATCCATATGTTCCATCAGATATATTTTTTCGTTTAATCAATATTTTGGCCAATGTAATGAAAACAGTTACTAATAGACATCTTATAACCGAAAGTTTTGACTTATCCTTAATTATATGGTTATCGTTTATAGTTGCCCACGCTCAGCGGAGATGGGGGTGAGTTAAAGGAAAATAAAAAAATAAATAAATATAATTGCAAAAGGAAAAAAAAAAAGACAAAACAATAAAGAATAAATTACTCCTTAGGCGCCACGTTATTTTTTCTAGGAAATAACGAAAACCCCGAAGCATTATGCCCACATTATAACTAAAATATACTCCTATACAAACAATTGTTGAATTATGACCACTGGCGAGTACCTTTACATGTAGATAACAGAAAACATAGATGTGTTACCTACCCACCTGTTGAATTATCGTAATATTCCGTGAATAACAACACAAAAAAGATAAGTAAATTAACAAGTTGAAAGCAGAGCAAGAACAGCAGAACTATATGTACAAAAGTTTAATAATAATAAGAAATATATGTACACAGAACGAAAAAGGAAAAAAAAAAGAATTCTTATCAATTAATAAAACAATTAAAACTTATAGGTTGACTTAACCTAAACTTAAATGCTTAACCTTAATAACTATATTCACATTATTATCCAAAAGAGTATAAAAGTAAATATAAAATAAAAACAAACTAAAAAATTTAGTTCAAACCCCACGTAGTCCTTGGGTGCACTCCTGGCAGAACATAAGGTTTTCCGATATTTCCTTTCTGTCTCACCTTCCCCAGAAGTTTTAGGATGACACCTGCTACAACTCTCTTATCCAGGACGTGCTGAAGAAACATCACTGCACTATATCCCCACTTCTAGTGTTAATGACCGTCCATTGAAGTAGAACACCATAATTTTGAAAAAACAAAACACATACGATGACATTTCTCACATGGTGCTATTTCGGTTCAAACAGTACAGACAGAGGGCCTTTAAACTATTACCACTTCACATAGAACAATCGTAACGTGTTCCAAAATCAAACTGCCACCTTCACAAAACCAAATCCCACTCGTCTGAACATACGTGTTCCGAAATCAAACTGTCACCTTCACAAAAACATAACCCACTCGTCTGAACATACATGTTCCAAAATCAAACTGCCACCTTCACAAAACCAAAACCCACTCGTCTGAACATAC
>NW_027116732.1:393553-394815 GCF_000696795.3 Halyomorpha halys | reverse complement strand
TGTTCCAAAATCAAACTGCCACCTTCACAAAACCAAAACCCACTCGTCTGAACATATCGCTCGTGTTTTGTTATTCCCATGACAACCGTAACAACTCTTGTCTACACCGTTCTAGCCAGTGTTTTTATTTCACCATGGCAACCGTAACAATCTCTAAGTTTTCGTCATATGTGCTAAAATTAATTCACACAATATTGATTTTTCATGATTTGAAAAGAAAAAAAAATGTAATTGTTAAAAAAAAACAATATCTCCAGGAGTATTGAACTAATGAACAACTATATTAGAGCTTATATTGTTGCAGATTTCGATTACGTTTTATGATTTTCTATTAAGCTTTTTAATATTGTAGGTTGTTTTGAACGTAGGAACGTAAAAAATCTCTCTGATAATTTAAAAGGATTTAAGTTCTTATTCTTGGATTTTCAGGAGACAAAAAATATATTTCAGAAAATTCTGTATAAAAACATATCCCTTCAATACAGTTTTAACCACGTTATAATCATAATATACAACTTCAATACTTTAAAGCATTCGATAGAGAACATTTTTCTGAGTTCGGCTATGTACTTAACTCAAAATTAGCACTTTTTGGACTCAAAACCTTGATCCTGATCAGTATAGAAATATTCATTCCTACATATTATTATTATACATAGATACTTATATCGAGTCGATGGCTCTCGAATATATTCAAATATTAGTGTTTAAAAATAGTATTATAATATTAGTGTTAAATAAATAATAAATAATAAATTAATTTCAGTGACAAAATAATCTATATTTCTTTATAAGTCCGACGTTTCGGCCATCCTCAAAATTGTATTTAAGATTGTCCAAATACAATTTTGGAACCACATTAAATTAAAAAACATTATGGAGGTTATTATTCTAATAATTACACATGGCCAATCAGCTATCTTTCAGTGTGTTTCAAGTCTTCGTTTTTCCCCATGTATTTATACATAAAATTGATTCATATCTTGTTTTATCTATTGTTTATTATTAATAAAAATAAGAACTATTCATTTTTTTTAATAAACGAAATTATAATTTTTTTTTATAAATTCGACATTTAAGCCCTATCAGACTATTTCAATCACGATTAGACCTGTTAGAAATTAAGAATATTCAATTGCACGCAATCAAAACGAGATTAATCCAGAAAATCGAAAAAATTCCAATAATTGATTCTATAAAGTGCAGCTTCAGCTCAGTCTACTTAATAAAGTGCCACTTCAGCTCAGTCTACTTAATAAAGT
>NW_027116732.1:378173-387853 GCF_000696795.3 Halyomorpha halys | reverse complement strand
TTAATAGTCTGTAATATTAAAGCAAAAATTGTCAATTAACAAAAATGTTCAATTCAACAATTTGTAAAACAATGAAAATAGTAATTAGCTAGTAAAATATATATATATATAAATAAGTTAGCTGTATATAGATAGTCTCTAAATAACAACAAGAACTTTGTATTAATAGGATTAGCTATCTTTAAGTTTAACAAACCATGTGTCTATAGATACTCTTGTGTCGTTACTATGCCCGAAGCCCTTTCTATTTTGATTAATCCCTCCAGTCTAATCGTAAGTGGTGCCGAAACCCAAGACAGGAAATTCCGAATTTCTGTTACGTTCATAATAATATCGGGAACCCCGGAACACTGATTCGGCAAACATACTCGAACCGGGGGCTAGAGGACGCACAGTATCTACCACGGTGGACCCAGCTGAAGAGTTAAAGAAATTGGAATATCAGTTGGCTCAAACGACCGTTGAGCGACAGATGCTGGAGGCCCAACTATCAAAAGCAACAGAGAATACGCAGATTGAGTTGCTTAAGATCAGGACACAGAGGTCGGCATTCATCCATGAGGTAATTAGCCAATTGGAACCCTTCACGGGGGTAGTAGGTGACCTCGAGACCTTTATCAAGGGTGGTGATCAAATCAAAAACTTGATAAATAACAGAAAGGAAACGGGCACGCTACTAGGGTCTGATGTGAGATTACTGGAGGCCTCCCTGGTGAGTCGTACATCTCGGCGAGTTCTGAACGAACAAGGAGACTCAACTCTTCCCTGGGAAACACTGAGGATACAGCTACGAAAAACGGCCGAGCAGAGGCCTAGATGAACGGAGGCGGAAATCAGAGCGACGTTGTTATGAGTGCAATTGCACGGGGCACATTGCATCCCAACGTATGTTCACGAGGTGCTACGAGTGCGGCAGACAAGGACACACCGCAAGGGAATGCCCGAGACGTAGCCACCGGGCAACCGGGAGAGTTAATAGTTATTAACAGCGGGAGTACAGGACAGTGGACAAAGTTGCCCGTGACGAGGTTAGGTGAGTCTGGCATCAGCTTCCTTATCGACACAGGAAGCACAAACTCTATATAATATAGAAAATATATTTGTAGAATTCACCAACCCAGGAACTGCTATGTTTATGTGGGAAATAGATTGATCGCGGACAAATTGAAACGGTTATGGCGACAAGAGAGGGTGGGAATGGGGTACTCACTGATTAGATGTCTCCGTCAAGTAGATACGATTACGGTACCGGTGGCACAACAAAGACTCGTTACTGAACACCACTCTGGCAAAACGAACCACTGGGGAATCGAGAAGACCCTTCGCGCGCTAAGATTGCTGTATTTTTGGAAGAATGTGGGCCACACCATGCGGGATTGTATAGCGCGATGCGAAGTCTGCCAACGAGCAAAGTACGAGCGACAACCTCCGGTAGCGGAACAGGTAGTCATACAGACCGCGATAAAACCCCTAAGATCGGCACAAGTCGATATCTATTCCAACGAGGGACAGTCATGGTTAACCCACGACTGTCCCTCGTTCGATGGAGCCGTTTAGTAAGCTCGCAATGGCCTATCCGATCGAGGCCAAAACACCCCGGGCAGTTTGGGAAGGAATTCTGCAATGGTGCGCGTTCTACGGTGTTCCGGACGAAGTCATTTCAGATTGCGGGAGAGAATTTGACAACGCCATAATCCGAGACGAGAGTAAGGCATTAGGCATCAATTTTTAGAGTAATAGAAAAATAAAAAAATTTTGTTCATAATTTTCTTTTTCCTTGGTTTAATGTTTTTTTTTTATTCATTCTCATCTCTCTGACAGGTTATTTCAAGTAAATCACAACAGCGCTTATTCATCCCTATTTTCTGCTGGTGTACCTCAGGCTAGTGTCCTTGATCCCATTCTATATATCGTTTTTCCAACTGACATCCGAACACACTAACACAGTGAATAATGATCCTTTCATTGCATCCCAGACCCTCCAATCCCACATCACCACCCTCAAAGAATGGTTCCAAAACTGGAGGATTAAAATAAATTCCAATAAATCCTACCAAATCACATTTACCCTTCGTCGTAAACCTTCGTCTTGTCCCACAGTATCTTTTAATAATACTCCAATTATTCCTGTTGAACAGATCCGTAACTTAGGAATACATATGGACAAACAACTGACATGGAATTCTCATACAAGACCGAAAAGACAGGAAACTGCTCGTCGATTCCGACTATCAAGTGATCCATTAGGACCTCAATGTTGCCGATTTGGCCAGAACCAGACACCAATCCTTCCATGATAAACTTTCCAACCATCCAAACCAACTCGTTTCTAACCTGGCTTCTTCTTCATTCCCTAATAATACTCTTAGGCGTCTGAAAAGTTTATGGTCACGATATGTCCTCCTATAGAAGTATTATTGGAGTTCTATCAATGGGTAGATTCTCCACATTTCATTACATTCCACACACATGTCATTATATTACCTACAGCAAGTTTACATGATGTATATATATATATATATATATACATCATGTAAACTTGATAACAATAACTACAACAATTACTATAACAATTACTACTGAAACAATATATATATATATTGATACAGTAGTAAATAACAATAAAAATCTTGAACACAAAACCTGGAGACCTATTGAACGTCATGAGTGAAAGTTGTGTAATGCACGTACCACACTTTTTTTATTCAGTTGGCTGCATCGCGCGGCATATTCCTCCTCCCCCCCCCCCGCCACCTTAAATATGAAATTTCAGTTTCTTCGGACTCTTCACTTTAGAACTAGGCCGTTCACACACTGACCATTTTGCAAGACTTTTAAGTTATTTGGACTCAAGACACCTCAAACCGAGTATCTCCGTCAAAAACTAGAATTAGAAATTATTCACGATTCTACTTTCCCTTACTTTATATACTATATATAGGTGAGTGAAAGTAAATACGATCATGTAACCTACCTGTTGTGGTTTGACCCACGAGTTTCACAAATTTAATTGAATCCTTATAACATCTGCATTCTGTTTTTCAGTTGGCGCGGTCCTTTGCTGCAAACCAGAGGGAGCGGTGATGAAGCTCCATGTTCATTGTGAACGCGCAGTATGTAGACATGGTAAATGGGTTCCAGAAGAATGCACGCACGATGATGAACAATATCAGAGCGTTTTGGACTCTTTAGCCCATGTTATCTTCAGATGTGAAGAAGAACAGAAGTACCCTGACTTCATCGAGAGAGGTGCCTATTACGAGTGCATCAAAGGGGTAATAGTCCTCAAGAGGTGTCCGCCCTCGCACGAGTACAGCAGTGACATTCAAAAGTGCGTTAGGATAAATGTAAATGATGAGGAACCTGAGTACAAATGCATAGAGAACAGTCTCTATCCCGACATCTTAGGTTCATCTATGTATTTCAAGTGCATCAATGGACAGCTGGTGACCCAGTTCTGCCCTGATGGCACGGCTTTCGACTTCATAAAACTTGAGTGTCTTCCAACCTCAGCTCCTCCTGATCAAAATGTGAATGGTGTTATATCAAAAAGAATCCGGTGCAACCACGGTGAAACTCGTAAAAAAGAAGGGTCCTGTAAGCAGTATTACGAATGCAACCATGGGACGGAGGTTGTAGCGAAGTGTATGCAATGTCAGAACTACGACGAGAACGAGAGCAAATGCCGTTACGTATTTGATTTTCCTTGTCATTCCAAGTTTCCCGAACAATCGACTACGACTTCTTCGGAATTCTTTAGTACAACAGTGCCAAGAAAGTGGATATCGGAAAAGTCTCCTTTAATCACTACCGAATCTGTTACGGAGAACATCGGTAGGAGTACAACAGCAAATGGTGGTGGATCGTCCTCGAATACGACGGCAGCGATAGTACCTGAAACAAAAACATCGGACTCATCCGAACCTGGGAGTACGCCAATACCGTTGGGAAACTGTAAGAGCAGGCGAGGCCTTCCAGACTGCAAGTATTTCCTGGAGTGTGAGGAAGGGGAGCTGGTCACGAGGAGGTGTGGGTGGCTCCAGTACTTCGACTCACTCACCAATACCTGCAGCTTTATGGGCTACACCTGTTACGGAACTGAATAAGGCATTTTAAAAACTTTAGATAACTAAACACTTAGTCAAAATGGCCTCAAGTGCAAACGACTAATCGGATTGGAGAGGCGTCCTGAATTTAAAAATAAATATAGGCTTAGCAATTCGACCAACTACGATTCAATGCCGCGCAATTTGGAAACGTTTATTTGGAGGTGAACTTTTACTATAGTGAAGTATAAAACAAACTGAGATGTAGTTTATTCTTATCATATTTACAGACAATGTAAATAAATGATAGATAAATTATTAAATGGTAAAACATAAAGAAATTAAACTAAAATAATTATCTTGGACACAACTTTTTTTTTATTTCTCCCTTCTTGGTCGTTTATGAGAAATGTCGGAGTTATCCAAAGAAAACTAACCTATTCTACCAAATTAGAGGGGTCACCACGAAATAAATCAAATAAGTGACATAAGTAGCATATCCTTGTTTTCCTTACGATCCAATGTCCCCAGTAAAGAAAAAATGAGACGTCCAAACTATACTAAAATGATTTCCAAAGATGACGGATTCAGGATTTTGAATTAGTTTCATTGTTCGGTAACTATAACTCATTATTTGGCTCAGTTCTTAGACCACAGAACAATAATTGCTCTAAGCAAGAACAAATAATGTTTTAATGCATATTTTGTAAAACTAAACATATAGATCTATTATTCTTCTCTGAAAATCACTCGTCACTTTTTAAAATACCTAGTGGTTTGTTAGAAAATGCAATTAATAGGATTCTAAAATCTTTTAGTGTAGAATAGATTACAATTTTATTCTGGGTGATCAACATCTTGATCCTTTTTACTTTATATTCTTGTCGTTGACATTTGATGGATGAATATTGACTGTTTTCTTTTTACGCCCTTCGACGTAAACCCATGACCTCTACCCCTACAATATCCATTAATAATACCCCACTTATTCCTGTCGAACAGATCCATTACTTAGGACTACATCTCGACAAACGACTGACATGGAATCCTCATACAAAACTAAAAAGACAACTAAAAACTGCTCATAGATTCCGACTATTGCAACATTTACTAGACAAACGGTCTAAATTGCCAATCCATTACAAAAGAATGATCTACAAGACTATTATAAGGCCTATCTGGACATACGGAGTTGAGCTTTTGGGCTCCACTAAACCATTAAATTCCTCCCGAAACCAATGCTTACGGTCCAAAATCCTTCGTAAAATCCTTAATGCTCCTTACTTTGTCACAAATCAAGTCATCCATCAGGACCTCAATGTTCCATATGTTGCCGATTTGGCCAGAACCAGATATCATTCCTTCCATAATAAACTTCCCAACCACCCAAATCTACTTGTTTCTAACCTGGCTTCTCCTTCATTACCTAATAATCCTCCTAGGCGTCTGAAAAGAAGATGGCCTCGAGATCTTCTCCTCTAGAAATGTTATTGTAGTGGGTAGATTCTCCACATGTTTTTATCATGTCACTATATCACCTACAGCTAATTTACTTATTGTATATATGTGTATACAGTTGTAAATATCAATAAATAAATTATTAAAAAAAAAAAAAAATTGACACACAATTAGTGATGAATTTATTGCTCATAATCCCGTAAAAATTAATCACCATATGTGTAAATATATGTAACCAGTTGCGAGAAAGGACGACCTTAATCGTTGCTTGAAATCAAAATAATGCCGAGTATAAATAAAAACGAGAACAGTCATAATTCATAGAGATAATTCGTGCCTAGTTCAGATCAGCAGGAGGCATGAACATGTCCTTTTCGATAGCGGCTCTCTTTTATGGTAAGTTTGTAAAGTTTTATTTATTATGAAAATTCAAAAACAACTTGACGTTAGCAGATAATATCCTAATTAATATTAGTTTGAAATAAAAAATAGTTTATTATTCGAGGAATAGGTTCCTTTAGAACAATTATAATATACAGACCTCTTCCCAGAGTGAAAAAAACCTAATTTCGATTTTAATAATAGACGGACAATCATAAATATCCCCCTCCTCCCCCCTCCAAAGAATAAAAGTCATACTGAAAATAAAATAATAAAAGAAAATATGCTCTTTAGTTGGCAAACAAATTTAATAATATTAAATAAAAACAAATAAAATGAAATATATATAGAAGCCAAAATGATCCTTTCTCTAATTAAAGAAATAGTAATTATCATAGGAAATAGAAAATTATGATGATTAAATAAATTATGAAAAAATCCTAAAGAATAAAAAATATCCCAGGAAATAAAAAAAAGATAAATTCGAGAAGATACCACTGAAAAGTGGAATAGACGGTTGGTGATAACCACGTAAGGTGTGGAATAACAACGAAAGTTATGGATATACATCCTTACCTTCCGAGCGGCATGGAAACTAAAGAAGTTCTTCTGGATGAAGGAGTCTCGCAATTTCCTTCCTAAGCTAGATAGGTCTCCTGTGCTGAAGTTGCACCGGAGATGACTGAGCACATCATTGTGAACTGCTCCGCTCTTGAGAACTGAGAACTAAACTGATCAATTCGTTCGAGTGATCTAGAACCAAGCAGGACGTAATGTTTGTTTTGACTTCTACCAACAAACGTGTATTTGGTTTAGGAAGTATTAACAGGAATTCTTAGCTTCCTAACATCTCGCGGTCCAGGAAGGAATATTTTGTGACAGCTTTGTTCTGACCAACAATTTCGGGTTCATTGGTATACCCTAAAATGTATACCATCCACACAAATTGAGAAGAGTGCTCACAAGCCGAGGTTCGGGGATTCGTTCGTTAGGGTTTCTTAAGCTTTATGGGTTAAAGTTCGTTATTCATTGTCCATATTAGCTCTTCAGAAAGCTTAATAAATAATTAATAAGAAAGTGGTCAATTTAATTCAATTTCAAGTTGTTATTTCCCTGCGGTTACATTGAATGGCCATACAAAAAGCACACCTGTATTGGAGCCACTACTAATAGAACATATTCTTATAACCAAGAGGAAGGTGGATCTGCAATCAACTGCTCGTCAAAAATCAACTCAAATAAAGTAGGAACCTGAAGGGGAACAGAACAAGGTGTTAAAGTGGTTGTGTTAGGTAAGATAGACTCATATGGAATATGAGAGGTACGCCATATCAGAAAGCATCGACAATGCGTGTTCATACAGGTTAGGTTGCTGGTCAGGACATGAATGGACAGGATAATTGTTATGGGAACTGGCCGTAAGTCCTTGAAGGATGAAACCTTCGCTCAGCAGGAAACGAGCCTTCAGTCGCAATGGGGATTGTAAGTCCTAGTCCAAGTCTTGAGAGGTCCCTACGAAAAGAAGCAAGGTTTAGGAAGGAGCAGAGATGCAGAGAAGCCAGAGTGAAATAAAAGTCAAGAGTGCCACCTATGCCGACGACATCGCCACCTACAGCAGCAGTATGAACCCCAAACATGCCCTAGGGCGAGCCAGAGCGGTCTGCAAAGAGATTGTTCAACGCCTGGGTAATTTAAACATCACCATGAACCCAAACAGACTGCGTATTGTTCGCTCAGCAACAGTACAAGCGATCGACTCTCCCGAAGTCGCTCAAACTGGACAACACCATCATCTCCCCTTCAAACTCGATAGTATATCTGGGCGTGAAGATGGACCGTCATCTCAAGTTCTCCACTCACCTCTACCAGAAAACAAGAACTGTACGAAGGCGGTCTTACAGACTTAACCACCTCTTCACATCACCATCGCTCTCTCTGCGGCTTAAACTCCAAGTTTACAAGAGCATCCTGAGGCCGGCACTTCTCTACGGAGCACCACTCTTCACCTACCTCTCTGACGGCACGCACCGCCACCTTCAGGGATTCCAGGATAGTATGGTGCGGAGGATGGTCCGCACTCCATCGTGGAAGAAGAAGAAGCCTCCGGAACTGCACCAGAGTTCATTGGTCGGAGGCATGTCAAGTTCTTTGACTCCCTCAAACACCTGACCAATCCACTCTTCCAATCACTGACACCAGCGCCCCTTCCAGTACGCTGGCAGGACCTCCACCCTCGTAGCCAATGATCCACATCACAGGCCAAATCCTAACTTGCACCGCTTCAGTCACGAGATAGTGAAAGTGGACGCTCTAATTTTCTCATCTACAATAGGTTGATGGATATAAGCAAAAAGACACGTCTAGATAGGTCTGGGATGTCCACCAAAACCAGCTTCCTACAACGGTTTCTACCTTCCACAGTACCCCCACTAAGCAATACATCCTGGAGGGGGACAGGGCTGGGTCGCCTCATTGTATTAGGTTACTACCTCCTAATTTACTTTTCCTCGTCCAGCATTCCTGGGAAAGTAATATCAGACAGACGATTACTTAAAAGACTCAGTAAAATTTAGCCGCGTGACGTTTAGCTTCCATTGATATAATTTCTTCTTCAATGAATTTATGTAACTATTTTCGATCAATTCACTCTATCTCTGTTTTAGGTGTGATTGGAGGAGTAGTACTAACTCATTGTGGAAGAGTTCCAGCAGCCATAAGCACTCCAGATACTAGTGATGTAACTCCACATGCATCAAAACCCTCATCTCCAGAATTTCCATTAAAATCAACTACCACGTCCCCTGAATTCTCTTCTCTTTCAGTAGACCATTCATCATCTGATTTCACTCGATTACCATCAGATTCTACAACTGATTCTATCTTAACTCCTTCATCATCTGATTACGCTTCTCAATCAACCATCCAGCCATCTACCAGTAGAAATTCAATCACTAATTCATCATCTCCACCTCCTCCTTCAACATGTCCCCCTACTCCAAAATGTCCATCTCCACCTCCTCCTTCAACATGCCCATCTCCACCTCCTCCTCCAACATGTCCCCCTACTCCAACATGCCCATCTTCACCTCCTCCTCCAATAGTCAGTACATCTAGCACTGATGACCAACCCACATATAAATCACCTACTTTTTCAACATCATCACATACTTCTACATCAACAACATCCTCTGAAGAAAAACCCTGCGTAGAAGGAGAAAAACGACCTATTCCTGGTAATTGCAAATCATTCATACAATGCATTGATTCAGTACTTGTTGAAAAAGAATGTGATTTTTTTCAACATTTCGATAAGAATATGTTGAAATGTAAAGTGTATCCCGTAAAATGCGCATAATTTTGTAATTAATTGAAATTTTTCGGTAACTAAAACTTGTGATATTTTTTCATTTTATTCAAAATCTAATTTTTAGATAGTTTGTTTAATATGTGAATTTTTTCAGATCAAATCCACATATATATTATAAATACACCATATTTATTTGTATTTTAAAGCTATATTTTAAAATCATATCATACAGTTTAATAAAATATTTATTTATTTTTACTTATCCTCTTTAACCTCTGCAACAATTTATGCTACATAGTTTTAAATGATTTGAAACTGCATTTTTGGGTAACTTCATTTAACTGATTAAATGTTTTTCAAGTTGTTAGTTTTAATTTCAAATATCTGATATATTCCCTCATTCCTTTAAGTTAAGTTTTCTTTTAGGAATGTCAACAAAAAGTAAGTGAGATTAGTCATATATCATAGTAGAATTTCAATATTAAAAT
>NW_027116732.1:375715-378018 GCF_000696795.3 Halyomorpha halys | reverse complement strand
ATGAAATAATGTTTTATGATTAAAATTATTGAAGAATTTGTTTTTGGAATGATGATATTTAAAATTCTTCAAAATTTTGTGTAATAAAAATTTGTTCCTCAGAAGAATTGTAATAAATCCAATCAGCATATTTTGATTTAATAATCAAATCACTTTACCTCTATTAAAAAAGAAGGTCTATGAAAATAAACCAACAAAGTATTGAATAAGATGACAGAGCAAATAAAAATATGTATATATATACTTTAAATAATAGTAATGATAAAAAAGATGTAGTAAAACATTGAATTCAAATTTAAGTTGAGAGTTCCTATAAATTAACTCCAGTTTATGGTACTCTCTATGAAAATATTTTAAATACAAGTAAAAAAAAACTTCTTTTGAAGGAGATGGTCAGGACTGCGGTCTAGAAGGAAGAAAAAATACTAATAACTGTTTATTTATTTTCTGGTCGCATATTGGTCCCAGAGCGGAAAAAAATGCGATTTTCAAAAGCGTTGATTTCTATTATCTAGTTTGTGATTCTCACACTATATAAGCTACAGGGTCTTGAAACAGCATGATTGTTTTCCCTGTTTATAGTTTGACCAAATTACACACTACACTAAATGAGTGATACATAATTGTATGAGAGGGGGAGAAAAATTATAAAATTTTTCCCATACTATACGATGGTCAACTAAGCCACTCATCAGTCAAACTGGGCAAACAAAATTAGATCGCTTAACAACGTTATATGTTACGAAGTTTAAATAAGCATTGAGAACAGCTATAATTACAAAAAAAAGCTCTGGCTTCCTCCAAAATATGCAAGGTCTCTTTTCAAACTAGACGTAAAGATTAGAACAAAAATCACCAGCCTTTATCTGCCTATCCCATCACAACACCGCAAAGAAAGGAAATGAACTACTTGGCACAAACCTCTTAATGTAAATGTTTTACGAATTCGGTATCACTCCATTGGGCGCCAGAATCAAGTGTCCGAAATACATCCTTCAGATTGCCTACAACAAAAATTTTCAAAAACAGAGGACTGCAAAAGACCCACCAGACATGCTCGAAAACGAAAAGAAACAGAAGTTCTTGAGAAAGTCTGCATGAAAGTAGACTTCACTAAGCAGGGTTACGGATCTTCAAGTAATTGCAACACTGCCCGACGTTTTTTCAATGATAGCAATGTCACAAGAGCAACAACGGGAGTCGGAAAAACTCTGATCCACCGGATCGCTACCGGTATACCGCTATGGTGCTCAAATTGTCGACCTCTGTTGGTAGATCATCAAAGGTTCGTTCCACAAGCTACTCAACACTTTGGATCCTTTTATCAAGAACAAGGGACCCAAACCAAAGAAACATCATCTGGAAATCATTGATGCAGCTAAGGAACAATTACTCTAAGTTCATTGAATTTGAAATCGTGTCTTTTCAATTAGAACAACTTTTGATTTGAATACCTAGTTTTATTATCTTCAAAATTCTCCAGTATTTTAAGCTTCCTCAAATTTTTAATTTTAAACATTATTTAATTTAAATATACACTCAAAATACTCCTTGCAACTTGTTTTGATGAGTACAACCTACTCCGAGAATTTCAGAAATTTTTATCTTGCCAATAGGCTTTCTCATTAGTTTTTTTTAATTTTCTTCAAAATCCCAATAACAACAGTTGAACTTGATGTATTTTTTTGTTCTGAGTCGAATGAGACCGGCCCCAGGTTTCTATGTTAATCCGTTCTCGAGATATTGAATTTTTTCCGATATTTGGCCATTTGGACCCAGTGTGCGACGTTTCGATCTACCTTGTAGGCTTGATAAAAAGATACAGAGGTAGAGTA
The DNA here is from genome assembly GCF_000696795.3 of Halyomorpha halys. Taxonomy (NCBI): domain Eukaryota; kingdom Metazoa; phylum Arthropoda; class Insecta; order Hemiptera; family Pentatomidae; genus Halyomorpha; species Halyomorpha halys. Next base: position 376,183 of record NW_027116732.1, on the reverse strand, counting down.
AATCAGTGTAACTATAAAATATATAACATGAAGATCAGGAAGGAGAGGATATGTAAGATCAGTGGTTGTCTAAGATGAACTGACAGGATGAGTTTATGAAACTAGCCAAAATACTCATAGGGTGGAAACTTCACTCTGCAAAGTACGAGTATGCAGTCACGAAGGGGAATGTAAGTCTTATTGGGTGCGAGCCATAGGCCCTTATGATAAGAATAAAAGGTGTAGGACAGAGGTGACTATCAGGAACTAGCGTGCAATTAAAGGCATCAGATACTTCAAAAAATAGGTGGAAGAGTATACTGAATCTAGATGTGTCTGTTTACTATTTCCGGAGAGGTGCCGATACCCAGGTAGCACTGGAGTAATCAAACTGTTGAAAAAGCAAAGGTCTGTGAGAGGCCAGTCCTGTAAGAAAGGCCTGTGAGAGACAAGTCCTGTATGAAAGGCCTGTGAGAGGCAAGTCCTGTA
>NW_027116732.1:374294-374870 GCF_000696795.3 Halyomorpha halys | reverse complement strand
CAAGTCCTGTATGAAAGGCCTGTGAGAGGCAAGTCCTGTAAGAAAGGCCTGTGAGAGGCAAGTCCTGTATGAAAGGCCTGTGAGATGCAAGTCCTGTAAGAAAGGCCAGTGAGAGGCAACTCCTGTAAGAAAGGCCTGTGAGAGGCAAGTCCTGTAAGAAAGGCCTGTCAGAGGCAAGTCCTGTAAGAGGCCAGACCTGTAAGAAAGGCCTGTGAGAGGCATGTCCTGTAAGAAAGGGAAGTCCTGTAAGAAAGGCCTGTGAGAGGCAAGTCCTGTAAGAAAGGCCTGTGAGAGGCAAGTCCTGTAAGAAAGGCCTGTGAAAGGCAAGTCCTGTAAGAAAGGCCTGTAAGAGGCCAGACCTGTAAGAAAGGCCTGTGAGAGGCATGTCCTGTAAGAAAGGCCTGTGAGAGGCATGTCCTGTAAGAAAGGCCTGTGAGAGGCAAGTCCTGTAAGAAAGGCCTGTGAGAGGCAAGTCCTGTAAGAAAGGCCTGTGAGAGGCAAGTCCTGTAAGAAAGGCCTGTGAGAGACAAGTCCTGTATGAAAGGCCTGTGAGAGGCAAGTCCTGTATGAAAGGCC
>NW_027116732.1:370666-374244 GCF_000696795.3 Halyomorpha halys | reverse complement strand
GAAAGGCCTGTGAGAGGCAAGTCCTGTATGAAAGGCCTGTGAGAGGCAAGTCCTGTAAGAAAGGCCTGTGAGAGGCAAGTCCTGTAAGAAATTACTTTGCTGTGAATGATGCTACTGTCTCCAATTGGCACCATTCCATCACAAGAGCCTTCAGTTTTTCCTGGTTCTTCTTCCTTTTCAACCAAGATTTCTTTATTTCGTTTCATATCTCTATTTTTCCTATTCACTAGTTATTCATTACCAGAGTGGTATCCAGGAAACTTGTGGCCACCCTTTCCTGAAGGAATTTGTTGTCCTGCAGCACCACCCTTGCGAATCTCGAGTAAGCTCTATTTCCTTCTCTTCAGCTACACAGCAGATCTTCAGACTGCTCCTTCTCCATTCTTAGTGTCCGTATACATAATAAGCAATCTGTTAGCGGACCTTCCTTTCTAAATGAGTCTTTTTGAGATTCAAGATGCAGCTCAAATATTCTTTGTAACTCATGGCACTTTTTCAGTAATTGAGAAGAAGGCGGAAGATGGTACCTCACCAGAGTTCTTTCCTCTTCCGAAATACTAAATTTAAGAGAGTTCTTCATTGTGACAACCTCGCTGGGTGCCTTGTAGTGTCAATGTTGACTGACTTAGTGCCTATTAAAGCACGCGATTTCCAAACTCGACCCGTCACCGGACACACTCTTCTTGTTGTATTGCATAAAATTTTATTTTTATTTTTCCCAACACAGTTAAGTTTAATCCTTAGAGCAGAATTTCAATTTTGAAAGATAAAATAAAATAATTCTTTACGATTAATGATTAATTATTTCAAGACATGCAAAATATCTTTTTGGCATTGATAACATTTAATATTCTTCTCAAAACTTATATTTAATGAAAATTTATTCCATGGAAGAATTGTATTATTGTATATTAAATTCTACCAGCATAATCAGATGTTATACTTCATCATATTTCACAAGTTTCGTATCTTGATTTCATTCAGCCCAAATGAAGTTTTAGAAACTGGGGAGAAATGTTTTGCTAATGATAATTAGTTTTTTCTCCCATTTTGTGTACCTTCTTTGACAGCCATCTTCCATGATAGAATGAACCATCTTATTACAATAGAAATGATTGTATTTAATTAAAATAACTTTTAATTGTTTAGTTACATTGCATAATCAATTGGAATATAGTTTTTATTCTTCATTGCCTAATGTTTTCTTTTATTCCAAATTTATTGTATTTAAATAATTCCATTTTATTCCTATTTGTTTCTAGAAATTGGAATCTTTTTATTTCCAATTGTTCGCCTTTTTTTTTTTTTGCTATTTTCAGAGACTATTGAAAGTTTGTATTCTTCATTTTAATTTTTTTTTTCTAGAAAGTAATGTAATATATGTAATTATATTTTTAGTAAACTTTACTAAATTTTGCACAAGGTACCTCTTTCACTTCCTTTGCTTGAAAATTTAATTACTATAGATTATAATTTTTGAATATAATTAGTTTTATTTAATTGCACCTATTTATAATTTTAATATTATGTAGAAAAAGAAAAAACTTCAATATGAGGACTAGTCCATTTTATATTTAACACATTTCACCTTCAGATTATTAAGTGAATGTAAAATTTCTGATCAGATATTGCAAAGTTTATTCAATAAATTTACATATTTTTTCACATAAAGAAAAAAACAATGGTTGTGATCAACGATGGTCTGCATAATATATATAAAACTGTTCAATATAGTTTTCTGTTCAACCGATTGCTTTGTACAGCCCTGTTGAAGCCTTACAAAGTGGGGCGAAACATCGGAAAATAAATAGATGTAAACTATTTTTGATTCTCTTTTGAATGCAACCCTGACCATCTTCTTATATATCTTATCATTCTCATTTCTATCTGTTACCCATCCATTCCACATTCTTCCTTCTACATTACTCTTTTAAGTGATAAAAAATAATTATTTACCTGATACACTTACCATTTTATAACAGTTATTATGTCTCCTCTTTTAATTAAATTAATAGATCTTTTCAATTATAAATATTTTGATATATCTATTCACTTTATTAGTTTAGTTAATACATATATATGTAATTCCGAAGAAAGTAGACAAATTATTGCTAAAACAATAGTTTATTATAAACCAAAAGATTCAGAGCTAGAACAAAATTACTAAGTAAAATAAATCAGAATATAAACACTACTTACCTAAAACAATAGAATATAACATAATTCCATTTCCACAGTTTTAATGAATCTAATAGTGTACTATTATAAGTTATTGAAAGTATCTTTCCAAATTTATAATAATAAACAAAAAGCTAATCATTTGAAAACAACAAACAAACATTTAATATAACCTTCCAATGATAGTTCACATCTGGCTCACTAGGAGCGCAGTAACCCAAACTATGAATATAATTTACATTTATATTTTCATTATCCTCCTTATTATTTAATTAACATTTTTTAATTAAATTCTTTATTGTGTATGTCTATATTATTGTGTATATTACCACCTTTACATTTTTATGTAATATTTTTTAAACTCACACTCATTTACTTTACCTCTGTATCTTTTTATCAAGCCTATAATGTAGGTCAAAACGTCTGTAGAAAATAAATAAATAGTAATTACTATTTTTTCCTCCTTATCGCAGTCTTCACCATCACCTTCATTTTATTTTTATTTTGGGTTTGAAATTATTCCATAGATTGTACCATCAACTGGAGTTAATTTTAAAGAATTCTAATTAATCAATTAAGCATTAGGGCTGGCTGTTGTCTGTAGGGCTGTCTCAATAAAGAAAATAACCAAAGTCTGCATTACCATCATTGGAATATGTCTTGAATATGGGTGGCTGCTTAATACGTATTTAGTGCTAGAACATTTAATTCTATCATAGCAATGGCAGATTGAATAAGTAGTGTATTGAATAAGTACTAATAGACTCCTTGTAGAGTGGCCTGGCTCAGTGGTAAGACATTGTGCTACAGATAATTATTTATTCTGCTACTATAGCCATGAGTCAACCATCAGGAGCCCTCCCGAGTCCATCCAGCCTCATAAAGTGGGTACCCTTAATTGGGGAAAAATCTGGTGGTCGAGTGTGATTCTGAACAAACCACCTCCTGGCCCAACTGTTGGACTAGTAACAGTACTTCCTGGCCCTTCATGGGTTGAAGTGGTAAAGATTTTATTATTTTATTAACGGACTTATTAATCCTAGATCAATACAAAATTATGATTATACAAAATTAGTTATATGCATAACATATCTTAGAGTTATTTTTTAATTTTAAATTTGATTAAATCTTTTTTATCATTACTATTACTTAAAGTATATATATATACATATTTTTATTTGCTCTGTCATCTTATTCAATACTTTGTTGTTTTAATTCCATAGATCTTCTTTTTTAATAGAGGTAAAGTGATTTGATTATTAAATCAAAATATGCTGATTGGATTTATTACAATTCTTCTGAGGAACAAATTTTTATTACACAAAATTTTGAAGAATTTTAAATATCATCATTCCAAAAACAAATTCTTCAATAATTTTAATCATAAAACATTATTTCAT
>NW_027116732.1:356052-370526 GCF_000696795.3 Halyomorpha halys | reverse complement strand
ATTTTAATATTGAAATTCTACTATGATATATGACTAATCTCACTTACTTTTTGTTGACATTCCTAAAAGAAAACTTAACTTAAAGGAATGAGGGAATATATCAGATATTTGAAATTAAAACTAACAACAACTTGAAAAAACATTTAATCAGGTAAATGAAGTTACCCAAGAATGCAGTTTCAAATCATTTAAAACTATTTAACATAAATTACTGCAGAGGTTAAAGAGGATATGAAAAAACAAATAAATATATTATTAAACAGTATGATATGATTTTAAAATATAGCTTTATAATACAAATAAATATGGTCTATTTATAATATATATGTGGATATGATCTGAAAAATTCATATATTATACAATCTATCTAAAAATTAGATTTTGAATAAAATGAAAAAATATCACAAGTTTTAGTTACGAAAAACATTTATTATTTACAAAATTACAATATCAAAATTATGCGCATTCTACGGGATACACTTTACATTTCAACATATTCTTATCGAAATGTTGAAAAAAATCACATTCTTTTTCAACAAGTACTGAATCAATGCATTCTATGAATGATTTGCAATTACCAGGAATAGGTCGTTTTTCTCCTTCTATGCAGTGTTTTCCTTCAGTTGTTAAAGAGGAGATTGTTGACATAGAAGTGTTTCTTGATGTGTATGATGGTGTTGAAAAAGTAGATGATGAAAACTCACTAGGAGAATAATGTGTGGTAGGTCCAGATATTGATTTATCTGTGGGTTGGACATCAGTGCTAGATGTATGAACTGTCATCAGTGAAGAACCAGAAGATACTTCCGTTATAAGTGTTGGTATTGAAGTTGAGACATCAGTACTTTGTGTTGTGAATACTGTTGTCTGATCGGAATTTGAGGTTGATGAAAATGTAGGGAAAACATCTGAATTTGATGATGTCTGACTTGATGAATCTATTCCATCAGTAGTCCTAAATGTTGTTTGAGATGCCAGGAAAGTAAAATCACTAGATGGCAGATCAGTTATTGAAATATCATCTATAGATGATTTAGATGTTTGTGATGAAAGGTCAGTGGATAAAGGTAAATTAGATTCAGTTAATGAACGATAGGTTGATATTGAAAATAAATCATTGAATGACGTAGAAGTTACAGGAAATTCAGTTGGTGTAATTTTAGATGGTAGAAGAGAGAAGTCAATTGTTGATGAATCAGCTGGTATAGAAGAGAGATCAGTGGATGAGGTGATAGTTGAAGTTAATGAATATTCACTAGATGTTGGTTTGGATGAAAGAGAAGAAAAGTAACTTGTTGGGTTAGTTACTGGAGAAGAGAGGTCAGTAATTGATTTAGTAGTTAATGGTACAAGAGAATCAGATGATGTGAATTCTGAAGGAAGCATAGTGATATCAGATACTGATTGGTTACTCGGTACAGAGGAGTGATGAGTAGGTGGTTTAGTTGTTGATTGTGAAGGGAAGTTAGTTGAGATGGGCTTAGATGAAAAAGAACTGAAGTCAATAGATGATGAATAAGAAACAGGATTACTACCAGTAGGTTGTTGAATAGTTGATTGAGAAAAGAGATTGGATGATGAAGTAGTATTTGATGGTAACATAGAATCAGTGGTATGTGATGATAATGGAGTGAAATCAAATGAGGAATAGTCTCTTTCTACAGATGAGAGATCAGTCATTGATATAATTGTTGATTGTAAAGTTGATTCCGTTGATGCTGGGTTAGGTGATTGTGGAGTATAATCGGTAAATGATGGATTGGTGATTGAATTACTACTGGTAGGTGGCTGGATGGTAGATTGAGAAGCGAAATCAGATGATGGAGGAGTAGTTAGGATAGAATCAGTTGTAGAATGTACTGGTAGTCGAGTGAAATCAGATGATGAATGGTCTATTGAAATAGAAGAGAAATCAGACGACGTGGTAGTTGATTTTAACGGAATTTCTGGTGATGAAGGTTTTGATGAATGTGGACTTACATCACTAGTTTCTAAAGTACTTATGGCTGTTGGGCTTGTTTGTGGAGGATATGTTGGAGAAGGAGGTGGTGATGGGCATGTTGGAGGAGGGGGGCATGTTGGAGGAGGAGGTGGTGATGGGCATGTTGGAGGAGGAGGTGGAGATGGGCATGTTGAAGGAGGAGGTGGAGATGGGCATGTTGGAGGAGGTGGTGGAGATGGGCATGTTGGAGGAGGAGGACATGTTGAAGAAGGTGGTGGAGATGGGCATGTTGGAGGAGGAGGTGGAGATGGGCATTTTGGAGGAGGAGGTGGAGAAGGGCATGTTGTAGGAGGAGGTGGAGAAGGGCATTTTGGAGGAGGAGGTGGAGATGGGCATTTTGGAGGAGGAGGTGGAGACGGGCATTTTGGAGGAGGAGGTGGAGACGGGCATTTTGGTGGAGGAGGGCATATACGTTGTGGTGGGCAAGTAGGAGGTGGGGGACAGGTATATGCCGGTGGTTGATGATAGTCTATTGAGAAAACACAACGATGTAATTTTGGATCAAATATTCTACAAGTTCCGCACTTGTTTTCGTTACGAACCGTTGGAACTCTTCCACGATGGGTTGGTACAGCTCCTCCAATGACACCTAAAACAGAGATAGAGTAAACTGATGTAAAATAGTTTGAATTCCACATATTGAAGAAGAAATGAGATCAATAGAAGCTGAAGGTCACATGCCTAAATTTTACTGAGTGTTCTAAGTAAAAAAATAAACCTATTATCTGCAAGGAATCAGTTGTTTTTTTCTAATTCAATTAATTTCGAATCTGAGAACTCTAGTTCGAAGTACACAATTTATAAAGTCCAAGTAACCAAGTTTCGCAATATTGTCGCTTTCGAGACTACCAACATTGATTTTAACTAGCCAGTAAAGCAGAATTCCAAATAGTAGAGGAGAGAGCATTTCTCCTGTCTCTGCTTTGAGGAAGAAAGAGATCCAGTTCCATCAAGTCTTCTAATCAGACGATAACATCGTCGGTCTGATATTACTTTCCTAGGAATGCTGGACGAGGAAAGGTAATTTTGGAGGTTGTAGCCTAATACAATGAGGCGACACCCAGCCCTGTCCCCTCCAGGATGTAATGCTCAGTGAAGGTCCTGTGGAAGGTAGAAACCGTTGTAGGAAGCTGGTTTTGGTGGACATCCCAGACCTATCTAGACGTGTCTTTTTGCTTATATCCATCAACCTATTGTAGATGAGGAAATTAGAGCGTCCACTTTCACTGTCTCATGACTGCAGCAGTGCCGGTTAGTATTTGGCCTCTGATTTGGAATTTATTTTGTGGTTGTCTTCGAAATTTAAAACTAGACAAATAGAACGAGACACCATGGTTTTCGAGCGAAACTCGATGCACCGGTTCCCTATCCAAGTTGATAAGGGAGACTGGGCTCTAACCTCCAAACGGAGAACGATCTCTCTCAGCTAGTGTCCTAGGAGAACTACCAGCACTACAAGGCGTTGTGTACGGGTGGGAGGAACTACTTAGCTTAACCTTCAGAGCAGGGACAGGAGTCGGATTAGCCGCCGGACAGTATAGAAGCGGACGGTGGATAAAAGAGCAAGCTATATGAACAGCTAAATGGAATAAATAATGTCTCTCCTTCGCGGGTAATCGATGCCACTGATTGCTGTTTCTAATCCACCAGCACATTCATTATATAAACTCAGTAATTGCTTAGAATTAAGCTCTGCTCTAGTAAAAGGAACTATTATATTATACTTGTTTAATTATTTTTATTTTGTATATATTATTAATTAAGGGGTTTGGAAAAAAAAAAAAGAGGTTGATTACTCTATAGTTTATCTGGGTGTGAAGCTGGACCGCCATCTTAAATTCTCCACCCACCTGTACCAGAAAACGAGAACAGTAAGAAGACGGTCTCACAGATTGAACCACTTCCTCTACTTCAACACCTGCGCTCTCTCTGCGACTTAACCTGCAGATATACAAGACCATTCTGAGGTCGGCACTTCTATACGGGTCAACACTCTTCACGCACCTCTCCGACGGCACGCAACGCCACCTTCAGGGATTCCAAAACAGCATGCTGCGGAGGATGGTCCGCACTACATCATGGAAGAAGAAGCCTCCGGAACTGCACCAACTCCTCGATCTACCGTACTAGAGTTGATTGGTCGGAGACATGTTCTCTGACCAATCCACTCTTCCAATCACTGACACCAGCGCCCCCTCCAGTCCGTTGGCAAGACCTACATCAACGTAACCAATGAAATTCGCAAGTGACCTCTGTCACGAAATATATGGTGTCTCTACACATATAGTTTTTAGTTAAGTTGGGGACTCCTCAATGAAAGGGGATGTGCCCCAACACGCCACACAAATCAGAATTGAATCTCCAGCACTTATTGTTATATACAATCTGTCATTCCTTAGAATGGAGCTCTGCTCTAGTAAAAAGAAGTAGTGCAGTAAAACGGTATATTTATTTTATATTATACTTGTTTAATTTTATTCATTTTAGGAGTTTGGGAAAAAAAATTAAAGGTTGGAAACATAACATGACGCACATTCATAACAAACTGTGTAACAACACATCACACGGAAACACATCAGGTTCTTCGACAGTCATCTCTGCTTCCTGCAATCCAATCTTCCGAACAGTCTCCCCATCCTCCTTCCTGCGAGGTGGCAGGGCAGAAAAGGCTCCAAAAACCCTATAAACATTACCGTTTAACTCCTTTATTGTCTTGCCTCCCCTCCCCCTTCCCACTATCTTTTCGACTTCTGACTGTTTTTTATTATTTAATATTATCTTTTTTCCATAAATATTAGAACGGCAGGTAGATCGAGGAGTTGGTGCAGTTCCGGAGGCTTCTTCTTCCATGATGTAGTTCGGACCATCCTCCGCAACATGTTGTCTTGGAATCCTTGAAGGTAGTACTTTGTGCCGTCGGAGAGGTACGTGAAGAATGGTGATCCATGTTGAAGTGTCGGCCTCAGAATGCTCTTGTATATCTGCAGTTTAACTGTTTTATTTTATCTTCTCTTTTCAATCAACATGAGGAGCCCACACCTCCAAAAAGCCAGCAGTTGACCAGTAGGGACCTTCTCTACTCGTTTGCTTAGGACCAGTGATGCTCTCCGTGTGCTTCCTGATGCAGTACTAGTTGAAGGCTCAAGCGGAGACTCCTGGACCTATGGGCTGGATTTCTCTTTTAGGTACTATTTATTATTGACTTTAATGTGCAAACAACATGTGAATTGGCGCCGTTACTATTATAAACTAGTATGCTATAAGAAGTGCTTTGGCTTAGTCCACTTAGAATCTAAATTGTGTGTCAGCTATGCTTCTCTTGGTCAGCTATTGTAGTGAATCAATTTAACACTTATTTCGTATAAACTATTAGGGCGTGATGGCTTAAGCCCATATGTGTGTGTCCTACCTTCAGCTCAGGTCGCGAATCTTCAACTAGACTCTGATAATTAGACCGGGTTCACAATCGCCCATAGACTTCGACCGCGTCTCCTCCCGTAACGCGGGCGAAAGCGGGCAAGCAAACAAACGGTAATAAAGGAAAGCAACAAAACAGTCAGAATTTACTTCAACAAAAAGGTCAAAACTTATCGCAACAAAAGAAATTGCGTCCTTTTATTTCTCCAAACCAGTTGATCCGTTGGTTGATCAACTAACCGATTCAGGGATCTCAAGATCCGAGACTTCTATAAAGAAATCTCCTAAGGTTCCACCGCTCACAATTCTTCGGCGAAATCTCATTTCCTATGTGCTTGTCGAAGGCTGTTCAGCTTGTTGATCCTTAGAGGAGGACTGGGAGGAACACGGATTTAAATATCCGTATTTTGGCATCTCTGCTTACTCCTTGCTTACCTATAAGAGTTTTAGAAATATGATGGTACACTCCATTGGTCTTTTTCACTCGATTTAGAACCTCCTGGTTTATTTTACCATCTTCACTTATTATGGTCCCTAGACACGAATAAGTATTATGGTCCCTAGACACGAATAAGTATTCCTATGTTCTAGGGGTTCACCATTAAAGAGAACCTTAGGCTCTGCGTTTCTCTTCCGACGCACATAATTTTGCTTTTGTTAGGGTTTATTTGCAAACCTCTTATCTTCATTTCCTCATTCCATTGATCCAAGGATGTCTGAAGAGCCCCTTCAGAGTCAGCTATCAGTACAATATCATCGCTTGAGCCAGTACTGGAGTTAGGTCCCAAAAACCTACTAGTGCTCTTGGGCATCCCCTTTTACAAACCTTCCATATCTGATCCATAAGGAGGACAAAAATTAGTGAGCTTAGGCTGTCTCCTTTCTTTACTCCCTTATGTTTTACAATGCCTTTTGGGTCTTGGTAAACTGATTTGATTGCACTTATCAAATTTCATGGCACTCTTCTTGTAATTAGTGTGTCCCAACTTACAACCAACTCCAGCAACTTAAGGTCCCAACTCTTCTGAAACAACATTTGAAGGCATTTAATCAATTCATTGCCGCCATATTGTATAAATTCCGGAGCGATGCCATCTGGTCCTGGAGTTTTTCCTAGCTGGATTAAGTTGATTGTTAACCCCACCTCGTCTTACCCGATCGCATCGTCCATATCTTCAGGATAGGTGTCTTCTATTTTACCTATCCTTCTGCAGTCTCCGAATTTATGGTAAAGTCGTTCTTCCATTCTAAATTTCTTCTAGAAGAACTGCCTCTAGACCTCCAGAACTTCTTTTTCTTCGGTCACCAACTTCCCATGCCATTTCTGTAACGTTCCTGACCGGTTTTGACCTCTTACCCGTCAAGGCTTTCGATATATGCCAGAACTTCCTAATATTTTCTCTATAGTTTTGTTCAAGCTCTTGACCAAACTTCTCCCAAGTCCTCGTCTTATCTAGTTTAATTATTTTTTTAGTTTCATTTCAGTTTCTCACATATTCATCCCAATGAAAAGGTAATTTATTTCTGTTGTAATTTTTCCAGGACTCCTTCTTGAGCTTGACACTTCTTGTTGACATCATCGCTCCACCATTTAGTTTTCTTTGTATGGTGCCTTATTTTTGGTTCTCCACATACTTTACTTGCTCTACTCAGAATAAAGTTCTTAATTGATTCCAGAGATTATCCAGCATACTCTTCGCGTTTACTTCTTGGAGGCGACGTCCGAGGAACGACCGGTATTCTTGTTTATTTTCCATTTTCAGCTTGCTAACATCAATCCAATCATATGATTTGCTGAATCTCTTTGTTGGTTTGATTATTTTTGTGTCAGCTATAAGTAGTTTGTGCTTAGTTCTGCCCCCTTATGACATTTATATTAGTGAAGAGCCTTCTTAGGTCCTAGTCAATTATAAAATAATCAATGGTACTCTTCCTCGTGGTTTGTTCTCCTCTACTCCCAAAGGTGATCTTATGGATCGTTTTATGGTTAAACCAAGAGTCATAAAAGAAATTTTGGCCATTACCATTGAGCACACGTTCGCCTCCCCGCGGACCCATCACTCCATGTGCATTCACATTATCGTTTCAAGTCCTAGCATTAACATCTCCGCTTATCATTATCATTCTGCCTTTGTTCCTAGCATCATCTACAGTCCTTTGAAAATCTTCATAGAACTGAACCTTGTCGAAGGCTCCTGCGTCTTCTACCGGGCCGTATTCCTGTATAACAGTAGTTTTACCGATTGAGAATTCTATATCTATAGCAATGATCCCTGACGAAATTGGGTGCCAGGATTCTAGCCTCCTATATATTTCGTCCCCATCACAAACGCTACTTCTTTTTTGGCTCGGTCTCTCACACCAACATCAGAGTACACTATATTATACACATCAGGTAATGTTTCATGTCCACTCAACGCCTCAGGTTCTTTCTTTGTTTGAGTTGATTTTTGGTGAGCAGTTGATGGCAGATCCACCTGATCTGATGCGTCATGTGTTGGGTATGTCATTTGTCCTCAAACTAACTCCTTCCACTTAAATTCCGTCAACTCTTAGTTTCCTCTCTTGTTCCCACCTACTTCGACTATGGCTGCCTGGTATGTGATGGACTAAACTTAACGTCGTAAGAATTGCGCAGTACGATTTATTTTTCAGATCACCAGATGTACTATAACTCATACTATGTATAATAACCATTATTACGTCGAGCTGAAGTGGCCCTATCCTCCCTTCCGATGCCAGTATTCCCTATCTCCCTTTCTATCCCAAGTAGTTAATACTCAACGCCCCTCCTATATCCTAGAAAATCTGCAATGCAGATTCTCAGTCCATTCCCCTATTGCCCCGTCCCGTTTATCTGACATCAATCCTGCACCTGACAAATCATTTTTCACCCGAGATGCGTATCACTGGAACTCCATTCCCTCTAACATATGTCATGTACCAAACCTTCCTTCATTTAAAACCCTTCTATTTAACTACATTTTGCTCCAAGAATTCAATCCCATATTATAATAGTACAGATAATTAGTTTTAATCACCTTTCCAGTTGTCTTTTCAATCATACGTTGTTTTTTTGTAATTAAAACATCTGTTACCAGTTAGTTGTTTAAAACCGTGTGGTTTCATGGATACTTCGTTCCAAGGACAGTACAGAACGAGGAACAGTATTGAACATCGAGACAACCTGACGGGGACTCCTAGGCAGTCTGGTATTGAGGTATTACATATGTTAATTTGTAAACCTTCACCCACCAAGACGAGACTCGATTCACCACCCGTCCTATGCCATTGATTTGGAGTCAACTGCACATTTTCTGAGGCAAAAGATGTTGCTTTTTGACGATTTCAACCAACGTTCGGCTCACCGCTACTGTTTAGCCTCCGAGTATTTAGGGTATAGAGTATAGGGTATAGGGTATAGGTTAGAGTATTGCGAGCGGTCATCAATCACCAAATTGTCGCCAGGCCTTCATCCTTTGGACGACAGCGGTCATCATGGAAGAGATTTATCGATTCTTTATTCGATATGCGCGTATCAACCAGGTTTATTCTTCGATCTTCTGTGAAAGACCTCCTTTTGTTATTATATTAAATATCGAGTGTTTTGTTTTCTATTAGTTATTGATGTGTCAACTGGAAAACATATTTTCAGTATCGTTTTAGTGCTTTGGGGGAGGGAGGAGAGTTTATTTTATGGCCCTACATCTATTATTAAGATCGAATCAAAGATTAGGTGTTTTTTTTTATTCTAGGGAGAGGTCAGTATATTTCATTTACGAAAAGCCCATCGCCCAAATGATCACAACTAACATATAATTGTTCTAAAGAGACCTATTCTCCGAATAATAAACTATCTTTCATTTAAAACTAATATTAGGATATTATTTACTAATGTAAAGTTGTTTTTTGAATTTTCATAATAAATAAAACTTTTTAAACTTACCATAAAAGAGAGCCGCAATGGAAAAGAACTTGCTCATACCTCCTGCTGATGTAAACTAGGTACGAAGACTGTCTCTATGAATTATGACTGTTCTCGCCGGGATTATTTTGATTTCAAGGTACGATTGAGCTCTCCTTTCTCGAAACGGGTTACACGTATGGTGATTAATTTTTATGCTGAAGAGGATTATGGGTAATAAATCCATCATTCATTGAGTGTTATTGGTAAAGATTGGACCTGGCCTAAATAAAGGATTAGAAAGCATAATTCATTAATTTTAAGTTTGATTCAGGATAATAACTTTTAATAATTTGCTCCTGTGATGGATACGATTCTATGTTTTTAATTACTCCTCTGCCAACGTTTCCTTAAGGTTGCATTTTTTCATGATTTGATAGAATTACTTTTAGCAATGATCCATTGCTTTTGCTGTATAGATTAAGGTTCATATCTTTTGCTGTATAGATTAAGGTTCATATCTTTTGCTGTATAGATTAAGGTTCATATCTTTTGGTGCTTAGATAAAACCCGCGCTGCCAATGCTCCCGGCATATTATACCCGCCACTTTACCCGACATATATCCGCCACTTTACCCTCTCTTGCGGAATGGTCTTAGCTGTAGCTATATAATTGTTACAGCCATGATTGTACTGTCGCACTAGCTCTGGCGTGATAGTCGTGAAAGTAATAGCACAAGTAATGTCAGTGAAGCAGCTGTCATGTTGACTATCACATGTATATTATAAATTTTCCGTTATTGTGGTAAAAGTGTATGCCACTACTTTCGTTTAACTATTTGTTAGTTACAGTAATATCGCACTGATCGTTAATAGAACAAATAATGTCAGTGGTCTAACAGTCGCATCAACTGCCACGTGTAATTGTATGTATACAACTTGACAGTGAACTTGCGCAGCCAAATGTAATGACGATAGGTGGAAAATCATTTCATCAGTTCTTATATTTGCCCGAAAACTCAAAAATATATTAGGCCCGGGTCATATAAATAATCCACTTCGGGCCCATAATATAACCCACCCAGGGCCCATAATATAACCCACCCAGGGCCCATAAAATAACCTAGCCATGGCCCACAAAGTAACCTAGCCAGGGCCCATAAAATAACCTAGCCATGGCCCATAAAATAATCCATCCAGGACCCATAAAGTAACCTACACATGACACATAAAATAACTTACACAGGGCTATTGTAAAATAACTTACATAGGGCCCATAAAATAGCCTACACAGAGCCCATAAAATAACCCACCCAGAGCCCATAAAATAACCCACCCAGAATCCATAAAATAACCTACACAGAGCCCATAAAATGACCTATACTAAAGTTCAATATCTAAGGAATGTCTAAGGTTCAACTAAAAACACTAGACGAAGGACTAGCCCAACACTGCAGCAGCACTCTAGGAATATCGTAACACCCTTTTGCCCCTTCCCCACCCACTGAGGTGACAAACACCCTCATAGGCAACACTGGATAATACTGAGGCTGGAAAAACATCGATATTTTTATCCGATAGTTTTAATCCAATATTCCGTTACCAAGAGTTCCAAATAATAAAAGTTGAAAAAATAATGACATAAGGGACAGAGGGTTCTGCTAAGAACTAGTTAATATAATAATGTATGATTCTATAACAAAAATTACCCTGAAGACGGAAAAGTACACCGAAACGTACAACGGATTGCAAGCTATGAAAAGAATTAAATAATTGGATGAGGAGAAGAGGATATAAAAATAAATGAATAGTAATTTATTTACTACCAGAATACATTACTTCCAAAAACTACTCTTATTTAACATTTGATATTTAATAATTATTATTACAATATAATCATAGACATATACATTATATTATTTTTATATATACTAAGCATATATGTATGTATACATATGTATAATTATTATTATTATTATTATATAATATAAATATATTTATATTCACTGTATTATATTTTTATTATCATTAAAATACATTATATAAAGATATGATGAATGAGTGAGAAATCCAAGAGGTCCTCAGTAGTTTGTATTCATGGTTTGAAGTAATGAATGAGGTTCAGTAACCATTCAAGAGGTTTCTCAACCAGAACCTTAAACGATGGCTTATAATTTTAGAATGGGTGAGATATAGTTGTGATAGATGCAATATACAGATAAAATGTATTATAAGCGACAACTATTTGGCGGTTGAAGGTAGAAATTATGTATGTGTGTAGTAAGCTAATGATTTGATAGCCAAAAGAAAATTTGGTATATGTTTAAACACCAAAACCAACTAACAACTGGTTGTTGAAGGTTGGGATGAACCTGTTTTTGTTTAAACATCGAAGGAAAAACGCCGGCAAAGGCAAACTGTCAATGATGGTGTATGGAAGAGTGAGTTTAGGCGATGATCTGTTAACTGAAGGAAAATTTCGATTATGTTTAAAAATCAAATCACCAGCCAAAAAGAGATTTGGTGATAGAAGGTTGGAATGAATTTGAATTTGTTTAAAGATAAATGATTCATTAACAGAATGAATATCTGATTTAGTTGCTTTAAATTGGATAAAATTAAAAGATCTGACTAAAAATCATACACCGAATATTTTTTAGTTAAAGGCAGTTATTGGTTGATCTAATTAGATTTTCGTTCACGAAGTTGTGCTGTTGTTAGCATTTTGTTTGCCTATACTATCATTAGCATTAGTATTATAATGGTTTTTTTTTTTTTTTTTTGTAACAACCTTCTCTAATAGTTTTCAGTTCTAGATCGTGGGCTTGGTTCAAATATTTTTTTTCAGATGAGATAACAGTGTCAGCCTTAACTTCGAAAACCGTTCCTCGGCAGTTCAAGGATACGGCTTGATTGTAGTAGTAGTAGTAGTAGGAAGTTTCTTGGAATCTGAAAGAAATGATAGATGACCTTTAAACAACATTTCTTCATTTCTATTGTCAGAGTTGTGGGCTCCTTTGTTCTCATTATCCTTATTGACAAGTTTCATAAGATTATTTCCAAGAGCCATTTTGGATAGTGCGGCATATTGCGTGCTCCTCCGGGGTGATTTGGTAGTTGTTGTTGTTGTTGAATGTCCTGGTTTTCCTTTATAAATCATTACATTAGATATTTTGTCCATGACGTCAGTCCCAGGCACTGCAGAATCTATCTTCCTAATACCCTCAGGAACCTTATTGTTAAGCATCACAATATTATTTGGGACAGCATTATTCGATATTTTGCCATATGAATTGTCCTCAAGAGCGTTGTTGTTATTGTTTGAACGATCCAACTGGAATGATCTTTCTTTAAATAACATGTTATCGATAAATGGCTCAGACCTAGCAGATTCAATGTTCTCAATGTCCCTAGGTGCATTAATAGTAAGTTTCAAAACAGTATTTTGAACGCCCGTTACCGATGGTTTGGCTTTTGAAGATCCTGGTATTATGTACGTAAGCGGTTTCCCGGTACTTGTCGTACCATGAGTTTTTGGAGTGGTTTTGTGAGTTGGTAGCTTTGGTTTTAATAATATTTTGTCTTCAACCATGTCAAACCTTGCAGAATCTATGTACACATTATCTTTATGTGTCTCATCGCTAAGTTTCATAAGATTGTTTCGAGCAATTCTTAAAAGTCCGCTATTCGATGGGGTCTCCGGAGGTGATTGGATGGTTCTTGAATTTTGTGAGTTTCTTTTATGAAACATTATATTGGATGATATTTTGTCAACGTTGTCAAACTCTGCAGAATCTATGTACACACTATCTTTAGGTGTCTTATAACTAAGTTTCATTAGATTATTTCGAAGAGCTATTCTGGAATGTCCGCCATATGGTGGAACATCGGGAGGTGATTTGGTGGTTTTTGAAGTTGTCGGGTTTCGTTTATGAAACATTATATTAGATGATATTTTGTTAACGTTGTGAAACTCTGCAGAATCTATATACATTCTATCTTTAGGTGCCTCATCGCTAAGTTTCATAAGATTATTTCGAAGAGCAATTCTTGAAAGTTCGCCATATGATGGAGTCTCCGGAGGTGATTGGATAGTTCTTGAATTTTGTGAGTTTCCTTTATGAAACATTATATTAGATGATATTTTGTCAACGCTGTCAAACTGTGCGGAATCTACATACACTCTATCTTTATAACCCTCATTAACAAAAACCTTTTTTTGAAGAGCCATTACCGATAGTGAAGGTGGTCGGGTGGTTTTTGGCTTTAATGGTTGTTCTTTAAATAACATTATACCTGACGACTTTTCATCAATGAGGTGGCCAGACTTCCCTTCCGACCAGGTATTATCCAAGCCCGGGTAATATTTTTGCATAAGTTGATAGTCGCTGTATTGCGGCGTCAGCAACCTCTCCCCAGCCACTCCTGCAACATAGAGTCAGTCCAAGTCAATTTTACAATTATATTTAAAGCAGAAGTTAAAACATAATGGATAGAATCATCTCGACTATAGTCAGGTGAAAAGAGCTTTAATTTTTAGTAAATAATATAATCAGGTTAGAAATATATTGTAAACCGCTGTGATGACGTAATTACAGCGAGCTAAGAGACTAGCATTATAATCAAATTAATTTTAGCCCAAAGTTCTCCTTTAACACTCTGTCCCATGCTGACGTGCCCACATATGCTAAGAAAGTTTCCTAGCCCAAACCTGTATCTTCCCCATCTGGGACAAAGGTCTTCAATCGAGCCCTGGGCAATTATTCTATATCTTGTGAAGCCGTGAGAAATGATTTTTTTTTTATATCTTTTCATTGATAGATTTATTTATTGATAGATATTACAATCTGCCACAGAGTTGTGGGCAATAGGTAATATTGATGAATGATCTCATACATACTAAAATAAAATAAATAAGTAAAAAAAATAATAAATAAATAAATAAAAATAAAAAGCTCTCTTAAAATATATACAAACAAAAGAATAGACAAGATGAACATAATCAGACTATCTGTATGAAAAATAAATAAATAAAATAACATAATGATAAAGTGATATATACAATATTTATACAATCGACCTGAGGATCCCTGAGCCCACTCTATCCCCCACGTGTGAGGTGTAGAGCAGAGCTCAAGAGATCCCAGCGCA
>NW_027116732.1:344823-345842 GCF_000696795.3 Halyomorpha halys | reverse complement strand
ATTCATATAACATTGACAGAAATAGGGATAGCACTAAAGATACGTATCCACGTAACAGATTTCATCGTGCAAATATTGGTAATATTACGACAGAAAATATGAAAGAACTTGATTCATGACAGAAGTTGATAAAATTCATTCTAAATCATTTTCACATTAATCCCCAACTTTCTTCCAAATATTGGCCAAACCGAACAAGCCATTTTCGAAATATAACTTTGCCGAAGAAGATATGTATAAGCATGCGCAAGAGAAAGTAGCACACATTTTGGATCAATGATTCGACTAGATTATGCTCAGATGCAAATTTAACTACAGAGATTTACGGAGACAAATTCGTTCCTTTATTTTTATCCTCTCTAGAATCCTCCGTAAAATCCTTGATGTTCCTTATTACGTCACAAATAAACTCATCCATAAAGAACTCAATGTCCCATTCTTTATAGATCTGGCCCGAAATAGATATACGTTCTTTCATTCAAAAATCCTCACTCACCAAACCCCATTAGTTCTTAATCTCTCATCCTAACCATTTCAAAAAATCCTCCAAGATGTCTGAAAAGAAGATGGTCACGTGATTTTCTAATTTAAAGCAATAATTGAAGTAACAACCATTGAGTGGTTCATTCCTAACCACAAATCCAAGACTTGTGCAAGTGCTTGCTGAACAAAGGTCGGTGTCTACACGCTTGTTTTTTTTTTGTTCTTTTGAATTTTATTCGGCAATTAAATTCGATTTACTCGATTTTAATTACAAAAAGGTTCGAAATGAAGACCGGGAACCTAAATATGAGCAATGTAGGTTGTAGGTGATAAGCATTCATATAAATAGACCTAATTAACTTATAAATTCAACCATCATTCTAGAATTTTTATCAGAAACTTTCTAATTTAATTACCTAGACATATAATGTCTTGAAGACATTATATATATATATATATATATATAATGATATTATATATTGATATTTATGCTATATTAAATCAAAAATAAACTTCTAAACTTAATTAACAAGATT
>NW_027116732.1:342012-344773 GCF_000696795.3 Halyomorpha halys | reverse complement strand
TAATAAGTATCTTGCCCACTGCCGTTTCAACCTTCTAGGTGGGCTGTAGGGATGGGTGGAACTAGATAAGGTTTGAACCAAAGGATTAGGATGATTGGAGAGGTTTATATGGAATTTTGAGAATTTGGTTAGTATGAGGTCAAGGACAAAAGGGATATGTAGGTCATGGTGTAGTGTTCTGTTGGAAACGTAATAGGGTGGATTAATTATGGTTCTAAGGATTTTGGATTGAAAGGATTGGATACGTTTGATGTTCGACGGTTTGGCTGTTCCCCAAAGTTCAAGTCCGTAGGTCCAGATAGGTCGGAGTATTGTCTTATAAATTAGTAGGTGAGAAAAGATGAACCCCCAATATGACCCACCCCCTTCTCCTCACCTCTCCTCCCCTTTCATTAATATATTCCTAACTCAATAGGCTCTCTCCAGGCCTTGCCTCATTTCCTAGATTATCTGATTGCTCCAACCTCTACCCCCTTCTTCCATTCTCTTCCTTTTCCGACCTCCTCCAATGTACATTTATATTTTCAAACTATGGCAACCTCAGTCACAGAGAGATATCTGTAATAGCTAAACTACAGGTCGTGCTTGTAATCTGTAAGAATAAAGTCATTTTAGTCATCACTGTTGTTTAAGTTTGCTAACTTGACTGGCGCTATCTGTGACTCGTGTTAACTGTACCTCGTTCTTCTTCGTCTAGCATAGAACCAATTTGTAAATTTGATTCAAACATGGATTAGTACAAGAGCCCAAGAGGAGAAAAAAGGCAGTTATCTCACCCGAATTTTTTATTACTTTAATGAAAACTATGTATAACTATTAGTTAAAATTGATGAGTCTGCCAAGTATAGGTAGGGGGAATAAAAAATGGCGGCAGTTTCAAAGCGATAAAAAAAACCTATTTTTCTTTCAGAGCTCTATATCTTAAAAAAGTAGGAACAACACTAGAAAATCTAAGAGAACATTATTTAAAGAAGAGTAAATTCGCTGAAATATAAGCCCTAAAAGAACTATTTACGTCCAATAGTTCTTGAGATATAGCTTTTTAAAAAGCAAAATTTCTTAAAAATCTACTGAAAGATTAGTATTTAGTTAATTTATTTTTAGAAATCTATATCTCAGGAACTATGTGACGTACAGATGTCTATTAGCACTCAAATTAAAGCTAGTTTTATGGACTATAAAGACGTTTATGACCTTTAACATCGTAGGAATTGTAGGAATTGTTCATTATTTTTGCTAAAATAAATTGATTTATAGTAGTTCGGACAATATATTTGATTTATGAAAAACTTTATTTCAGAAACCATTGGACATGTTTCAAAGCGATAAAAAAACTAACTTTTCATTCGGAGCTCTATATCCTTAAAATTACCAACAACACTAGGAAATCTAAGAGAATATTATTTAAAGAAGAGTAAATTTGCTGAAATATTAGCCCTAAAAGAGCTATTTACGTCCAATAGTTCTGGAGATATAGCTTTTTAAAAAGCAAAATTTCTTAAAAATCTACTGAAAGATTCGTAGTTAGTTAATTTATTTTTAGAAATCTATATCTCAAGAACTATGTGACGTACAGATGTCTATTAGCACTCAAATTAAAGCTAGTTTTATGGACTATAAAGACGTTTATGACCTTTAACTTCGTAGGAATTGTAGTTTTCATGATATTTGCTAAAATAAATTGATTTATAGTAGTAGAAACCATTGGACATACAGATATCTGTCAGTACTCAAATTAAAGCTAGTTAAATTTACTACAAAATAGTCAGTCATGTTTATCTTTGTAGGAGTAGTAGTTTTTATGATATTCGACAAAATAAACTCACAAAATGTTAATTTCTAGTTGTTCGTATAAAATATCTCTAGACCCATAAGACGCACATATGTCTGCCAAAACTCAAAATTAAGGAAATGTAACTTACTATAAGGTAGTTTATGACACTTATCTTAGTAGTGGTAGTAGTTTTTAGTAGAATGATATTCACATATGAGTATAAATTTCACAAATGAAAATTTGTCTGAGCAACTATAAATCAATTCATTAAAGCAAATTTCATAAAAACTATTACTATTAAGATAAACATCATAAACTACTTTATAGATCATTAAGCTAGCTTTAATTTGAGTGCTAATAGACATCTGTACGTCAAATGGTTTTTGAGATATAGGTTTTTCAAAATAAATTCACTAACTATTGATCTTTCAGTACGTTCCAAGCAGCATTTCTATGAAACGTTGCTTTTTTAACAAGCTATATCTCCGGAACTATTGAACGTAAATAGCTCTATTAGGGCTTAAATTTTAACAAATTTACTCTACTTTAAATAATGTTCTCTTAGATTTTCTAGTGTTGTTGGTAAGGATATAGAGCTCCGAATGAAAAGTTAGTTTTTTTTATCGCTTTGAAACAGCCGCCATTCTTTATTCCCCCTACCAATACTTGGCCGACTCATCAATTTTGACTATTAATTATACCTGGTTTTCATTAAAGTAATTAAAAATTTGGGTGAGATAACTGCCTTTTTTCTCCTCTAGGACTCTTGTACTATTAGTTGCCGAAGCACATATCTAGCTCGCATCTTGACAATTTCCCTTATATCGATATTAACATCGGTTGGAACGGAGATAACGGTTAATAAAATGTGATTTGTATTTACAGAAGGATTAGTTTTCACCAGAAATAAGCCGTTGCGATAATGAGCTATTGATCAATGTAATAAGGCCAACGTCTGGTATATAACAACAACCAGGCCAAGGTTTG
>NW_027116732.1:338120-339832 GCF_000696795.3 Halyomorpha halys | reverse complement strand
TATATATAATGATATTATATATTGATATTTATGCTATATTAAATCAAAAATAAACTTCTAAACTTAATTAACAAGATTTGAAACAATATATTTCAATCGAATCATTAGACTTGTATTATAATTTGGTAATATTTTCATCTAGCCATACGCGTGAGGCACTGCGGCACTCAGTTTGTGAATCACCGAGCTAGAGAGAAAGTTACCGACTGGGAGTTTCAGAAAAAGAGAAAATTTCTGAAATATAGGAGTCAAAAGATATGAAGGAAGATTTGATGAGGGACTTCTGGAATTAGAAATGATTTGGATTCCAAATATAAATAGGAATTAGCAATGACTGAACATAGAGTTAATGAGCAATCTACGAAACGTAAAATGTTAATTTAAATAAGGTTCTATGTTATCTAATTTACTATCAATAAAATATGATTGTAATGACAATAATATGCATATGTTACAGCACTGAGCTGTGGAGGAAAACTAGACATACCGTCTTCCTTCATCTTCCTTTTATAGAAATATAAATTTTGATACGAATAAATAGTTAATTTTGATGTAATGGAAAAAATTATTTACTAAAATAAAATGTAAAAAAAGAGTAAACATTATTTTTTAGAATATTTAACGTTTTACAACAAAACTCCTATACCTAAACTGGCTATTTCTGCTATGTGGGATGTGGCAGCGATTTTCGACTCAATATGAAAAGTTGCGTTTCCGTCGAAAACTTGAATTCGAAATTCATCACTACTCCATACATGGATAAGAGAAGCTAAATCAAAAATTAAACGAGCCCAAAATCAGAGGTTCTAAGTAA
Organism: Halyomorpha halys; assembly: GCF_000696795.3. Lineage (NCBI taxonomy): Eukaryota > Metazoa > Arthropoda > Insecta > Hemiptera > Pentatomidae > Halyomorpha > Halyomorpha halys. Next base: position 339,018 of record NW_027116732.1, on the reverse strand, counting down.
CAACAAAGCTCCTATTTGATATATACATAATAATCTTACCATACATGAAAGCCAAGAGGTAGAAAATAATGAACATTATTCGGCTGAAAGCAACTCTATGACAGAGCTACATTGGGCAGGGTTATTTAAACCAGCTCGATAAGAATACAAATTAATGCAAGAAAATGGAAAGTTTATGTGAGATTATAAAATTAAGCCAAAGGGATATGATCTGCAAACACCGTCGGGTTTCTCTATGAAATATTGGCTCTAATAGCTTGTAAATCATCCAGGAATATAAATGCTTGTATTAATTTTTCATGAAGAAATTGATGATGCTCGATTAGTGTATAACGTGTCATTTTTACGATGGATTTAAAAATATTAGTCGGTCATAAAGCAGAAACTATTTATCCACCACATCGAATATTGAAAATAACTTTTTAGAGTTGGACTGATCACACAAAAAATCATCGCATTACTATGAGTTGAAATTACTCATCACTCATTTCAGAACAGATAGAGGAGAGGAAAACTTTAACAAAGTAGTGCTGGCCAAGTTCATAGGGTTGCTGGTTACACAAAGTGTGCGAATATTGAAAATAACTTTTTTAGAGTTGGACTGATTCAACAAAAAATCATCGCACTACTATGAGTTGAAATTACTCATCACTCATTTCAGAAAAGATAGAGGAGAGGAAAACTTTAACAAAGTAGTGCTACACAAAGTTGTGCTGGCCAAGTTCACTGGGTTGCTGGCTACACAAAGTTGTGCTGGCCAAGTTCATAGGGTTGCTGGCAACAAAAAATTGTGCTGGCCAAGTTCATAGGATTGCTGGCTACACAAAGTTGTGCTGGCCAAGTTCATAGGGTTGCTGGCTACACAAAGTAGTGCTGGCCAAGTTCATAGGGTTGCTGG
>NW_027116732.1:335447-336995 GCF_000696795.3 Halyomorpha halys | reverse complement strand
AGTGCTGGCCAAGTTCATAGGGTTGCTGGCTACACAAAGTAGTGCTGGCCAAGTTCATAGGGTTGCTGGCTACACAAAGTTGTGCTGGTCAAGTTCTTAGGGTTAGAAGCTCCACTCCTCCCACTCCCGCTCCATATGAAAGGACAAGATGAATCAACGTCTTGTACAGATTCGCTTTTGTTTTCCTGGAGATTAAGCGATTACTTAGATACCGCCGCAGGCCAAAATGACATTTGTTGCCGCCAGGATCCTCATAAATATTTCTTATGAAACATCGTTGTCGGCTTAACTTGGGAGCCTAGATAAAGAAATCATTGAACAGTTTCAAATGTGCAGTCACCATTGGAGATCTGTGGATGTGGTGACTTTATGCCAACAACCATATACTTGGTTAAGTTCCATCTTCCTTGCAGACTGTTCGAATCGTCTGCATATGCCAGAGTTAGTATTGATTCACTAAAGGTGGTCCAACCCAACTGTATTCGTACGTCTCTGATAACTTTTTCAAGTGCTCGCTGACTCATCCCTTTTTTTGTACAGAACTCCTCTGATATCCCAACTTGGATTCTCACTTTATAATTAATTTTATTAAAGAATATCATGAAAACTACTGCCCCAACGAAGATAAGTCGAATACTTCTGTAGATATTGTTTTTCATAAATCCAAAAAGCATGTCCGAACATATTTCATGAATATATTCGTATACAATACCATCACAAATACCACTCCTACATTCACAACTGCTACTCCTACGATAATGAAGTTTTTGTCTGAACAGCTAGAAATCAACATTTTAGGAATACCCTTACGAAGCTTACTTTATAGCACATTCAACTATCTTTAATTTGAGTGCTATTAGTACAGATGTCTTGGTCGGATGGTTTTTGGGATATAGATTCAAGATTTTGTTAAATAAAATTCATGAAAAGTACATCTTTTTAATATTCCTTATATATTTTAATATGTTCTTGTTCCCATATCAAATATTGCTGAGACAACAGTCTAAGAGGAAAAATATTTAATTTCTACTAATGTACGTGTGACTTACGATTAGACTGAAATACTACGTAAAAATAAAAAGGGAATTGGGCATAATAACGACACAAGACTACTTGAACAACTAACTTTATTATTAGATTCGTCTGATATATATAGCATCGGGTTTGTTGTTAAACTTAAAGATAACTAAGCCTAATAGTACAGGGTTCTTATTATTATTATGAGAATATATGCGGCTAACTCCCTTCCTCCAGTTCCTTCGTATGGAGGAACTAAACTAAAATTAAACATCTTAAAAAAAAAAGAAAAGAAAATAGGTATATACATAGATTTAACATAAAGGAGTATTTAAATACACTTACATAATAATAACATAACACAAAGTATTCATTGTAGAGCACTAATACAGTACATTATACCTGAAAAAATACAAAAAAAAAAATTTACTCTGTTGATGGTCCAGGCTGAACGCCGTCGTCCGGCTCGACACTCTGCACTAGGGGAAGTACCCGCAGTTCTTCAAGGTGAACTGTGCGGGACCTAAATGG
>NW_027116732.1:333569-335037 GCF_000696795.3 Halyomorpha halys | reverse complement strand
AACTCGGTTAATGCTTTAAGATGGTTCGCTTAATATCGTAATAATACTGATCGTGTGACAAAAATTCGGTTTCTAAAGATCCCGGGTTTCGGCACCACTTACGATTAGACTGAAATACTACGTAAAAATAAAAAGGGAATTGGGCATAATAACGACACAAGACTACATGAACAACTAACTTTATTATTAGATTCGTCTGATATATATAGCATCGGGTTTGTTGTTAAACTTAAAGATAACTAAGCCTAATAGTACAGGGTTCTTATTATTATTATGAGAATATATGCGGCTAACTTGTGTATGTACATATATAGGTGCATATTGCTTATTTGTGGCATTGAAGCATCGTATTGGTATACACAGACTGCTTATTGTATAATAATTAAGCGCAAATACAAAAAGAGTGTAATACGGCTTAGTGCTTTGGCCAAGTTCCCAGTCAGTCCCAGTAAATTTATAGGACAAAAGAGCCCAAATAGGACAAAAGATATTTCACCCCAATTTTTTATCACTTTAATGAAAACTACACCACTTAATATTCATAACATAAAATATTAAATATGAAAGAAGATAGACGATAAAAAGATAGACGATAAAAAGTTGAAGAATGATACTAAAATATTAATATATATGTTGTTGATAAAACATGCTGGTTAAAGCTAAAGTTATTTGACAGTTATTCAATAAGTGTTAATAAAACCTATTTTACAGCATTCCTTATTGAATTATATCAAAGAGAGGGTTGGCAACTTTCCAGTTTGCATAACTTGGATCTCATTGAACACCCCCCTCCTCCCCCCCCCCCGGGCAAGGACAAAAGATCCCTTTGTGTCTTTGTTTCAATGGTCTGCGCAACCTTATTTTTGATTGAGCAGGTATGCGATAATAAGGAACCTTTTTAATATTTTTGTGAAATCTTATTTAACTAGTTAGGTCTTAATTTTTTACTTTAATCCCAATCTCCACACCATTGCATCTGAAGAAAGATTGTTGTGTTTTTCTTGGGAAATAGAAAGAAATCTGGTTCTGTGCGCATTCACTACTTTTAGTACAAGTGGTCCAAGAGGAGAAAAAAAGTCTGTTATTTCACCCCAATTGTTTATTACTTTAATTACAACTATGTATAATTACTAGTCAAAATTGATGAGTCTGCTAAGTATAGGTAGGGGGAATAAAAAATGGCACCTGTTAGAAAATGTTTAAAAAAATATATATAAGAAGATGGTCAGGGTTGCGGTCAAAAGTGAAATAAAAATAGTTAACAACTATTTATTTTCCGACGTTTCGCCCCACTTTGCAGGGCTTCATCAGGGCTAAAAAGATACAAAATGATACAATGATAAGAATAAAAATACAATGATAAGAATAAAAATACAAAGATATGATACAATGATAAGAATAAAAACAAGTAAAAATGGCAAGAGTAAAAATTTCTTTATAAAAATAAAGAACATTCTAATAAACTCCC